>NW_020855939.1:0-712 GCF_000972845.2 Larimichthys crocea
TGTAGATTTTATATAAATAAACAATGCAGTAAAATTACAATAGCATGTTTAACCAACATGCCTCAGTTCCGCTGCCAACAAGACAAACACAACTGTTTAAAATTAATAGGATAGTGTTGGTCTAAATATAAAATTTCAGTACTTTCCTGTAAGTCAGAACCAGCTTACTGCTTTGGACTACAAACCAGATCAACTCTGACTGTGTGGCATTATAAACATGAACAGTATGTAGATCAGATAATCACCTTTGGTTGCGACACGGGAGATTTTGTTGAGTGTTAAGTGATTAAAACAACTTTCATTGAGATCAGGATGGTTGTTAATTAACAACAACAAAACATTCAATAATAATGATTTGTTTCTTTAATAATGACATCGGTGGCAGGAAAGTGCTAGTCGGGAGATTTGTATGTTTGGTTTCTGCTGTAAATAACAATTAATAAGTCACACACAGGCGCCAATTAGGTAATGAAGTGAGCATTATTTACATATAATGACATGATTCAGAATATAAACAGGTAACTTGTAGCATGTAGAAGCCAAGGCAAGCCAGCCTTATAGATATTTTGCATTTCAGAGATTAACATGGTTTTACAAGCAAAGATGAACATTGAAAAAGGAATAAAAAACAATTAAGATAACAATAAAACATGTTCATATTAACTGAAATAAGATTGATAAAATATAAAATACAAATATATATAGATAATAT
>NW_020855942.1:0-546 GCF_000972845.2 Larimichthys crocea
AAAGGTTTGCACAGATAATGCAAATAGCTGCACCCTTAGAAGGAAAACACCCTATTTTGAGCAGCTAAAATATAACCATATAGGGCAGCTATGTATAGGACAGGAAGACAAGAAGTGACGTCAGTGGACAGGTGTAGAACAGTATAAGAAGACTGAAGCAGGAAGGACTCTTCAGATCTTACTTGGCTTTTTGCTGCAACAGATACTTTTTCTGTGGTAGGATCTCCAAAAGCTTTTGTTATAATTGAATAAATACTTTGAACGAATCCACGTCTTCTGAGTGCTCATCCTGTATCAACCAATTCGGGGAGGTGAATTAAGATTGCCTCAACAGTTTTGGGGGCTCGTCCGGGATGCAGGAAGAGCTGGTTTTGGCTTAAAGGATGACACACAAGCGAGAAAGGACACAGACCGGTCTAAAATAAAGTAAGCAGAAGCCTGTTTAACTCGAATTCTGCATATTGAAAATACCAAATTCAGTGTCCTGGATCTGTGCATGTGAAGTCTCTAAATTTAAAGCATGTGATCGTTGCAAAGTTTTGTAAA
>NW_020855943.1:0-14867 GCF_000972845.2 Larimichthys crocea
ACAAAACAAAACAATGTGTGACGTCTCTCACAATACGTGAGCCACCTCCTGTTGGTTCCGTTTTTACAAGTTAATACCCTTTGCACTAGTGGATTTTTGGCATTTTGTTGTGGGTGGTAATCCAAAAAGCTCTGTAGCATAGAAGGATCCGCAGGACGAGCAAAGTAATCTATGTCCTCCTCCTGCTCTCTGCTTTCCTCTCTCTCCCTGTGTCTCTCCTCGCTCTGGTGGACTCTCTTCTCACTCTCGCCGACTCTCTTCTCTCTTACACTCTCTTCTTCTTCACTGACATCTTCCTCTATTTCGCTCATCTCAACCTAGCTCAACAAGACATAAATACAGCCTGTTTATAATATATTTATATAAACAGACACACAGCTGCATTGACATAACACTAGCAATGAACAAAATTATGTCATTTTAAAAAGTGCTATTTTCTTTATTTGTAGACTAACTTACATTGTCTTTAGCCACCTAGCTACATAAAACAGCCCATTTTTTTCCAGGCCTAAACAAGAGCTTACCCGAGGGCTACTAGTTGAACAAAGAAATTGAGCGTGCTAACTCTTCACTTTTCACTCACATTTTTGGTGAGTGGTGGTGGCTTTAAATATGCCTAGGCTAGAATTACTGGAATGTACAGATACCTGCAGCTGCATTCACATAACATAGACAAAATGATATCATTTTTAAAAGTGAGATTTTCATTCAGTTATGTAGCCTACATTGTCCCTACCACCTAGGCTACATAAAGAGCTGCTATATCTGCAGGACAAAAAAGCAACTTAGCCAATAGGCCAGCCTAGTACTCACCCCACAGACAATAATCTAATAAGAAATTAGACTTATTGTTTTTGTTGGTGAATAGTGAACAAGTTTTCTCACATTAAAGACTATTTCATTTAGAATAAAGACATAAAAGTAGGCTACTGAGCTCGGCTTATTTTCTCATCCAGCCAGTGTAACCTACAATGTCTTACAGTCAAAATAACGCTAATGCTCATTTCACCTGCATTAAACTAACTAACTTGGCCATAGGGTGATGGACATAATTATTTGATTGACATTTTATCATATTCATCAAGGGGTTGGGTGGCTTTATCCTACTCGTTGCATTTCATACATGTTCTGACAGTAGTCCAGTTTACCGCAGGTTCAACAACATGTTGAGTGCCACTGCCACCGGCACCACTGTCATCAGCGCTGGGAGCTGATGGAGGCCCTGCTGTGGCAAACATGTCTGTGATTTTACCACACTTCGCAGCATCTGCCCGAAGAGCAAGCTTCTTTTTGTCGCGGAGTTTTTCTGCGCCACCTTTGCGTTTTTTCTCCATCTCTATCTGTTAGCGTTTTACCCATCAACAGACTGCACCGGTGCACCGAGCCAAAGGGGGGAGGTGTTTCATGATGTGATTGGGCCGGTCCCCTGTCAGTCAGTGTGTGTAAGGGCCGGTGGTAAGGAAACAAAGTCTTGCACAGCCTTTCTTTTTTTTTTTGTGCCTGTAGGCGGGACCAAAGCGAACAGAGTGGTTGTTCAACAGTGTGTTTGGGCTGCGTGATCTGCTCGTTATGGGCCGGTCAGAAAAAAAAAAAAAAAAAAAAAAAAATCAGGATTTATCGGCCCAAATGCCCGGTATGCCAGATTGCCAATCCGTCCCTGGGTGGAGCCATAGCATATAGTTGAGGCGGCTGGAGAATAGAAACAGCTTGAGGCCAATACAAGAGCTAAATGTGTATAACTATAGGTTAGCAACCAGTTATGGGTAGCTGCCAGAGACAGGGAGGGCTCAGGCAGTTAAACACTAGCCGCTGTGGTGGTAAGGTAGAAGATACAACCAAAAGCCATACACAGGAAAAGGCAGAGAGCTGTACTTACACACATGGGCTCCATGCAGTGGTCAGGAGGTACAGATTTTAGCTGTGGCACCTTTGGCAGCAGCAGAATGGGATCCATCCACAATCAGTGTTGAAGGGCAACTTGACGTGACAGGCTTAGCAGAAGTGTACTCTTTAGACATATCTGCATTTTGTTGTTTCTATGTATTGGTTTATAAACAAAACTATTGCTTTATATTTAATTATGTGGCTGTCAGGAAGCCAGGGTAGAAAACTCAGATCTGACCCTTTAGTCTCTAACAACCCTAGCAACTGCATTTCGGGTAAAGTAAAGCTTTTTAATAGTTTTTTTTTTTTTTTTTTTTGAGGAGCATTATTGTGGTTGTCAATCCTGCTAGAAATAAAAATATTTGTGGCTATTGAGGCTAAGATCAGAATCAACTGTAATTTAATATATTGCCTTATTGTTAAAAACACAACATGTACAGTATTAGACAATTTTGTAATAATTCTTACAATATTATATTGTTATAAAAAATGTTGAAACAATGTTGTTCCATTAATAACTATGAAATGATTTAACTACAAATAAGAACAATTTTAACTTTTTAGATTAATTTGTAACTGAAAACAGTGTTTTTTTTTTGTGTTTGTTTGTTTGTTTGTTTTACAGATAATTACTATTTACAGCAAGTGTAAAAGTCCATAAAGTGGTGTTTTGGCTTTTTGTTGTTCATGAATAGGGTGTTTTCATCCAAACTTAAGTGACCACCAGTAGAGTTTATGAGTAGTGACTATATTCTATTTTTTTATTTTTTTGCAATTTCTGTTGTCTGTCAGAAACTAAAACATATGTAAAAGAGAACATAATACATTTTATTTGGCTATGTAAAAGCATAGTATAGGTGACAATGGGGCAGAAGAGAACAGAGGTTTAACCAGCTGAGACTCGGCACAGTAATTGGTCTGTGTCTGTCCCAGACCTCACCAGATGTTGGCAGACCTACATGCTTTTGTTTGCTGTCAGAAAAAGGAGCATTTTTCTTGTTTTAGTATTGATGGAAATATTTTTGAAAGACTTGAAAACACTATTGTGGATATAATTTTTGCATGTAAACAGCATTTTCAAATTTCCTGGTTTGGTGTGGTACGCTATTTACCATTCTCTCTTTAATTAGCATACTTCATGAAGGTGGGAAGTATAATGATATGTAAAATAAAACCCCTAGTTTGGAGCTTGGGAGTTGAAAAAAAGTGAGTTTATAAACAGTGCTTTTATTTGAACTACAACAAAAGGTGATGGCAGCACTCTTATCCAGTATGATGTAAATCGGGAAGCAAGAAGCAGATTGGTAGAGGCCACAGTAATATTTACAGTGTGTCATGAGAGCTTGGCTGAGATGAGTGAGTTTCACTGTGGACTGTTAGTTTTAGATGGACAGTGTTGTCGACATCACTGCAGAGAGAGTTACAGCATGTGTGACACAGGGAAAAAAACACAGGGAAGTACAACTTCAAACAAAAAACAAAGCCCACACCCACACTCAAAGTCCTGTGCTAGTGGCTCTAGTCTTGGAGTCTAGTCTAGGCTCTGGAACACAGGGTGGGCATCTGGAACAGTGATCAAACACCGTTCTTCTGTCAAAGGATTGGTCGTCAGAGTCATTAATATCACCATACATTGTCCCTTTTTGAGGAGAAGGGCCTGTGTAGTCACATGAGATGAGGCAGGTGACTTGAAAAGAGGGCCTGCTGAAATGACTTGAGAAATGTCTACTCTGTAGCTTAATGTGTCTTTGTGTTTTGTGCTGCAAAGTTATCATTGGTTTGAGTAATTATCTGAATCTTTATATGTTAACAAAGAAACTGCAAATAGAAGTGCTCTGAACGCATGGATTAGTGAGACCAATCATAAGATGAAAATTAAGCACCCATATTTTCTATTCAACCAAAAACATAGAGATTGTCCTCATTAAATAAAACCTATTCTTAAAAAGCCCAGAGATTTTAGCCAATTGCAGACTAACCTTCTCTTTCTTTGACTGTTGCCAACCAGTAATGTGACTTTCTCAAGTTTCTTTGAGGATTTTCTTTAAGGATTTAGAAATGCATCATAACATCTAATTAGGACTAAACTGGTTTCAGTCCTCTTTTTCAGATCAATCTCAGTATGTACATGTCAATGAGAACTCAAGGACCTCCACACGGTTCTGTGCTCAGACTAATTCTATTCATCTTATATATGCTTCTTTTAGGCAACATTAACTTTCACTGTTATGCCGATGATACCCAATTATATTTATTAATCAAGCCTGATGAAACCAATCTGTTAACTAAACTTCAAGCCAAAACTGGGGTTCTTGTAATTGTAAATAAACTCTCTATCTAAAAGTATAGTTACTATATATGGGATTACCCTGGCCTTGAGCTCCACCATAAACAACAATGGAGAGATATGTCTCTCCCACATAAAACAAACAAGGACTTCATCTTAGCAACATAAACACACAGCGACAGTAGTACATTTGTAATTTCTTGGCTGGATTATGAAAATTATTTCTTATGATGCCCCAATAAGACTGAAGTTGATTGAGAATGCTAAGTCATGTGTACTGTACTGTGCTATACAAGACCCGATCAGATCAGAGAAATCATATTTCTCCCATTTTTGCTTCTCTGCATTGACTACCTTTAAAATACAGAACAGAAAAATCTTCTTCTTACAGTTAGATTGGTTATTTTGGTCATACCTGCTGCTTATATTATTATAATTAATATTAATCATTATTACTACTATTATTACTAGTAAATTAGTTATCATTACTGTTATTGTTGTTATTGTTGCTGTGCAAAGAGTAAAGAGCAAAGAGATGTTGCTGCTGAATCCTTCAAATGTTCTTTTTCAGTGCTATAAGCATCACAAACTAAATTCCATTCACCACCACTTTATTGGGGTGGCTGCAGAAATCTGAGGTATCTAAAAACCTAAAACCAAAACTATCTGCATGGATAGATACCAGTAAAATAATGTTGTAATTTTGGTCAACCAAAGGACCATTCCAGTCCTACTTAATTGTGAATTTATTTCAAGCAGTTTTTATCTCTAGCAGTGTTGTTTGCACACTATATAGAAACTGTCATATGAGTAACTTAGTCTATGCGTAAAGCTGCTCCATCTGTGAACTGAGCTTTAATACCATGCTGTACCAAAATTCAAATGAAGTAAATGACAGTGAAGTGACCATGTGCAGATCTTTACTTTTATATATCTATGACAGGAGTTCTGGTGTGGGCAGCATTCTAAATGACACAGCTGACTGTGGTTCTGGTGACCAGGAAATGTTGCAGAGCTGCTCCAACATTCTTCTGACTCACCAGTTCAACCTACAGTCAGCAGACATGGAAAAAAGGGAAAACATTTTGAATTTATCCAAGACAAACAAAATAATATTTCCTGTGGACCTTTGGCTATAATTGCTTTCTTTTATATCTCAATTGAAATCCCATCAGATAATAGGCCTAAACGTCATGGAAGATAAGCAGGACTAGTACTAATGGTGCTCATGATGTGTCAGCTGCAGAACAGAGAAAATGTTTTTATGATTTAAATGAAGTTTAAAAAGTATGCACCAAATTTAATATCAGGCCAATAACTCCACTGTCAAACTCTCCTCCATGTTGAAAATACCTGGCTGCACTCTGCTTTAATAAAAAAACATTTATGCAACCTTAAGTCATGGTTGAACAGTAATTCATCCTCTCAGTAAAGCAGCCACCGGCCATCGTGACTGAAAGCAGTTGGCTTCATTCACCCACGATTTGCTTTGGAAAATTCCATTCTGCCACAGGAAAATAATATCAGATCAATTGAGTCTAGACTCAGTTTATTCCTTTCAGCTGACGTCAAAAACTTGACAACATGGCACATTAGCTACCAATAGTCCTCTGAGGCTTCTGCTGGCTGAAACCTCATGGTTCAGCTCAAGATCAGATCTTTGTAACCCCTTGTTTTCTGCTCTGTACATGGACAACTATATAAAGTAGTCTAGACTCAACTCATCTATACTGAATATGTGCTACAGTCTTATATATGTGTTTCTGCATTAGTAGCAGACAATGAAGAACAAGTGGCTGATAATCAAATCACTTGTTATAAACTTATGTGTTGCCTCTGAATGCTCAGTTTTGAAAAACTTACTTTAAATGTGAATTCTCTTCACCACAGATCAAGTGTGCTCAGAAACACTTCATGAAGGTGCTGGTGCTGCTGCCAACCAACATTAATCAGCATGTACAGCACTTTCTCTATTTCAAAAGACTTGATGTATGCTGACTTAGTTGTTCCCCACAGGAAATGAGTGTGCTCAGAGGAAACTGTTAGAAAAAAGCAACTCCACATGTGCAAGTTTACTTAGAACTAAAACCTCACCAACAGTACAGAACCTAAGCAAGTTGAATCTTGGGTGCAAAGAGGGTTTGTTTTTTGGTATAGTCTGTCAATTTGCATCCAGCATGGAATACCCCAAAAAATGCCCACTGACATCACCTCATACAGTCTGAAGAAAGGCTGCCTCAGAAAGGCACAGCATTGCTTAACATCGTGATATCAATGGATTATTATTTAAGCCATTTCAAAAACATTATTAAAAGCTAAAATTATTCCTGTTTAATATTTAACATATTTACATTTAAACATATCATAGAAAATGTACCAGCTGCTGGTTACTTTGGTCAGTTAATCTTTATTGATCTTAAAGACATTTTTTTAACATAAATAACAGATTGAGTGATAAAAATCCATTAGTGGTGTTCGATACTGCATATTTTGCAAAAACAACAACTTGTGAAAATATAAATAATGTAAACAACTTGCCTACAACTTGTATTTCTTTCTAGAAAATAGGCACGCGCTGTGTGTGCTGATGAATTGTTTGTTTTGCGTCTAAATCACAACATCTAAACACAAGAGGGGGGGAGCAAAGTGTGCCTGCTCTGCACTGACACAGGAGCGACCTGGTTGTTTTCTCTTTGCCAAAACTGCAGCATTGCAAACAAGAGCGGAACTTAAAGTAAAGAATCGATTTCACCAGGCTAGTATCGATCCAATACCGACTTGGTATCAATAATATCGATATTTGGATCGTCCCGCCCACCACTACTTTGCACATCTAAGTCACGTCACATGACTCACGTGATGGCGCAACATCTAAACACAAGAGGGGGGGGGGGGCAAAGTCTGCCTGCTCTGCGCTGACACAGGAGCGGCGAGTCCGGCGACCTGGCTGTTTCCTCTTTGCCGAAACCGCAGCATTGTGTGGCGACACGAGCATGGGATCTTTCACAGCTTTAAAAATGAATTCAATTGCCTGACAACAACACCCTGGGAATTTCACCCATTTATTTATTTATTTTTTTTTTTTTATTGAACATTTTCAAAATTATGACAGTCCAGTACAGTGCATACACAATATATGAGATATGTAGCAAATCCGGAATAGTTTAGGTGTTATTTTAATCTGTGAATCCATCTTGTTATGGGATTTTTAAAGAAAAACCCTTAAATAAGGAGGATCGGATTCAAAGTATCAAAGTTTAATTTGAATTTAATGTTCTTGTACAGGAGGAGTGTCTCACAGTGCAACACACTAAAGGGGTTACAGAGAAAAAGGCTCCCTGAGGAGTTGGTTCTTATATATTTTCCTAAAGATGGGCTGTCTCAACCCCTGTAAACTGACAATTTGCATATATAACATCTAAACAGTTTTCTCCAACATATCTCCTAATAAGTAGCCAGTATGTCCCCAATCCAGACGTCACCTCTCTAACGTGTCCCTGGCCCTCATTCTGTTCTGGAATCCCTCTATTTATACATTAACCTGAACTTTACCTTCCCCTGCCAGTCTCAGTAAAACAGCAATAAAGGGAAGTGCCTTCGTGACATGTAATAAATAGGAACAAACATTGTATAAGTTAAAAAGATCTAAATAGCAGTGTAACCCTAATTTTTATGACACAGCGAAAAGGTTTTACAAAGTCATGCTCCTATGAAAACCCGAGAGGCATGATTTTAGATTTTGTAAAATTCACCTTGTATCCAGAAATTTGACCAAACTCTTTCACACAATTGATTAGCGCAGGTATTGAGTTTTGTGGGTCTCTTAATGTCAGAAGGATATCATCCGCGTACAGCAAAATTTTGTGCTCTCTTGTTCCTATCACCATTCCTTTGATGTTGGAGGTTTGCCGGACAATTGCTAGTGGCTCTATAGCCAAAGAAAACAGCAGAAGTGATAGTGGTGACCCTTGAGCTGTGCCTCTGTTAAGTTCAAACTGGGTAGAGATCAGACCATTTGTTAAGACTGAGGCAGTGGGTACTTTATATAGAAGCTGTATCCATCGAACAAAATCTAATTGAAAGCCAAATCTTTTCAATACTTCAAGCATGTATTTCCAGTCAATGCGATCAAATGCTTTCTCTGCATCCATCGTTACTATAGCACTAGGAGTTTGATGAAAATTGAGGTAATGAATAATGTTTATTAAACGTCATGTGTTGTTTGGTAAAGTGCGGCCTTTGATAAACTCTGTTTGGTCTGCATTAACTATATCAGTCACCACTCCTTCTAATGGATTAGCCACTATTTTTGAAAGTATTTTAACATCCACTCAGAGTAGGCTAATGGGGCGATAAGAGGCACATAGTTCTGGATCCTTACCTTTTTTGGGGATAACTATAATATGCGCTAAGTACATAGATTTTGGGAGTTCAACATATTCAAAGGGCTTGTTGAACACAAGTTGTAGTAGTTACAATGACAAATTCTTTAGGCTCAACTATTTCCCATTTTTCATCATAATATTTTTGTCTCTTCATTTGTGTGATAAATTTTGAAAAGGGATTGTCTAATTGATTTAAACAGTGCTCTACTTTATTATAAATTTCCGACTCCTTAGTTTCAGAGGAAAATGTTTGGAGAACTGCTTCTTGTGCTCGACCTTGAACATCACTAATAACTTCCTCCATCGAACAAACTATCGCTTGGATAGTGCTTTGAGAACAACCAGAGGTTTGTAAGTGTGAAACAACTGAACCACACATTCTTTCAAGCAAGTTCTGTGTAATTACAGGGGGAACCTGTAACATGGATGCAGCAGAAGTTGTTGGCTGTTCACTTAAAGATTCAAACTCAAAATGTCTTTGTGTGGCCACTTCCTGGTTAGCATCGACCAGTTCATCATGGTTCTTATGAACAGTCTTTAGGTGCTTTCTGAAGCCATTGTATGTACAAAAAGATGAAGGACATCCTTGCTCTCCACATTTCAAGCGCAAGTTTTTAGCTGGATATAGTCCATGCTGAAATTTTAAATGTCGACAAAGAACTGAACAATATTTGTGGTGCTTTTTACAAACAAAACATGTGAACACAATCAGACAGTTTTTTCAACTGTGCTCTGACCTTTGTGAACTGGTGACATTTTAATGGTCTTGCAGTAGTTTGGCCCTTAGTTCCTTGACTCGTGGGGTTTCCTTGTGGTTCCAACATCGATATCGTTGTTTGGATGAAAGTGTAGAATGCAGAAAGTGCTTCATCACAAGAGAGGCTGAAGACATAGTGAGTCTTGAACAGCACATCAAAAGCAGCCACCGATGTCTGAGCGTTGCATGGGATAGCTTTCTGGTCCACAACAATGAAGAACATTGCGATTTTCTTTTTTTGCTCTCTGATGCATTACTACAGATACCATTTACCATTTAACTAAAATGATTGTTGTTGAATAACAAAACTCAACTTCATATTCGTCATTATAAAAATGACAATAGAGATCAATTAATTTATTTCAGGATCACAAATTTAGCTTTGGATGGATACAGAAAAACTTCATATTTACCATAGTCATTCTCAACCTAAAGATCAGAAGCAGCCAGCACTCTGACTCTGGCATTCTGCGATGACTCTTTACTTGAAATCTGAAGACCACCTTGCAAGAAACCTTCCAGATACATGGTCCCCGAACATCATGGAAAAATCCTGTTCAATCTTTAAACAGAGGCACAATGTCCATATACAGCTTACTAAAATGCACTTTGCATTAAAAGGAGTCAGTTTTCAAATAATTTATAATAAAAATAATAATCTTTACATATTGTCATTAAGTCATGATAAGTCATTATCAGCTGACATCAAGGTTGTGCCAATAATATTGTGCATCTCTTATATAAAACAGAAACATGGCCTAATGAAATAAGTTCTACAACACATTTTTGGACTTAAAAGACATATTAAAACTTACAGTACATATCCATGTTTTGAGTAAGGATCTTGGAGATATGGAAAAAGGGTCACAACACGCATTGGTGGAATCCTCCTTTAGAAACAAATGATTTATTATGTGTCCAGTCATGTTTTCCTTTGCCATTATATTAAAAATGATTACTTACCCGTATGTTTCTATCATTTCTGCAACCAGAATGTTGACCATCTGCTTGCGTGTCGCAACTGACAGTGTTTTGGTTTTGTCATACTCTTTGAAGATTTCTTCACCCTTTGGCTTATAGCTCAGCGCAGTTTCAACCCTCTGCAAAGACAACATTAATTTTTTTTAACCCTTGGCTTCATGCTGTAAATTAATTGACTACATTTGATTACATTTAGTTAAGTTTCACATATTACATTAAACTAATATAAATAGTTTAAGTGCTGCCTCTTATCTAGCACTAATTTTATGATCTAATACATGTGTAGCTGGTTTCAAGGTTTACCTGTCTTGCTTCATCGCGATCCAGCTCTTTCATGGCCCTCTTCCTGTTCTTTGTGGTTGGGAGGATAATAGTAGAATCTGATGAACTGGAAGAAGCCGGTGATTGTGCTGAGAAGTCTGGCGTCGAAGCTAGTGATGCTGGAGGGTCTGGCAATGATGCTGGAGATGGTGATGGGTCTAGTAATACAGATGAATCTAAATGTCTAAAAAACAGTTCAGAGAAGAAACAATTTAAATTAAAAACAATTTATTGATTGGTGAATGATTAAAAAAAAAACAAGACAACATAACCTTACCTGTTATTGGATACTGGCGCAACCCGTTCTCATTCCCAACGCGTAACACTTCCGGGCAGAGGGTCCTCGGTTGTCCAATCAGATTGTAGCTCGCAAATCGTCAGTGGTCGAGAATTCTGGGTAGTGTAGGCCTTTCCGCTATCCAAAACTTAGGAATAAAAGTTTATTTCTCAGGCTAGAAGGAGAAAAAAAACATACTGAGGGCCACAACATGAAGCTATCTTATGTTGAATTATCAGTGACACTTTGGCGTGTTTGGCTGAGAAACGTTTGATGATATATTAAAGAAATCTTTAACATAGTGAGAAAAACAGTTCCGGGCAGAGGGTCCTCGATTGTCCAATCAGATTGTAGCTTGCACGCCATGTTAGCGCTGTGGTCGGGTTATTATTGGAGTGAATGGACGGCTCGAGCTCTGCTCTGAGCGTCTCTTACCAGCGCAAACGAGTATACTGGAGTCAATGGACAACCAGGCCGCTTCATACAGACGCGGAGGGTACCTTTTACGCAGTATCAGACGTCAAGGGGCGTGACAAAGCGTCGGTATTTTACGCGTTGGGAATGAGAACGGGTTGACCGAGCACACTGACGTAGCCATTTTAAATGCTTTAACTGTTACTTTTGGTGAGACTAGTGATCAAGGTATCTCTTTCTAAAACATACACTTTCACTTTCTCAAAGTACTCTTTTTTTTTACATGCCTGCGTTAGAATCAATTTCTTCTTCACCATCTTCATCTTCTGCTCGTGCTCATGCTCCGTTTTATACAGACCTGGGAAGATACCTTTTGCGTCACAAATCGTCGGTGGTCGAGCCTTATGGGTAGTGTAGGCGTTTCCGCCATCCAAAACATACGTACACATACAATAAAAGTTTATTTCTCAGGCCAGAAGGGGGAAAAAAAACATACTGAGGGCCACAACATGAAGCTATCTTATTGTTGAATTATCAGTGACACTTTGGTGTGTTTGTACTGAGAAACGTTGATGATATTATTAAAAGAAATCTTTAACATAGTGAGAAAAACAGTTCCGGGCAGAGGGTCCTCGATTGCCCAATCAGATTGTAGCTTGCAGCGTCATGTATCGCTGTGGTCGGGTTATTATTGGAGTGAATGGACGGCTCGAGCTCTGCTCTGAGCGTCTCTTACCAGCGCAAACGGATTATACTGGAGTCAATGGACAACCCAGAGCGCTTCATACAGACGTGGAAGGGTACCTTTTACGTCAGTATCAGACGTCAAGGGGCGTGACAAAGCGTCGGTATTTTACGCGTTGGGAATGAGAACGGGTTGACCGAGCACACTGACGGTAGCCATTTTTAAATGCTTTAAACTGTTACTTTGTGAGACTAGTGAATCAAGGTAATCTCTTTCTAAAACATACACTTTCACTTTCTCAAAGTACTCTTTTTTTTTACATGCCTGCGTTAGAATCAATTTCTTCTTCACCATCTTCATCTTCTGCTCGTGCTCATGCTCCGTTTTATACAGACCTGGGAAGATACCTTTTGCGTCACAAATCGTCGGTGGTCGAGCCTTATGGGTAGTGTAGGCGTTTCCGCCATCCAAAACATACGTACACATACAATAAAAGTTTATTTCTCAGGCCAGAAGGGGAAAAAAAACATACTGAGGGCCACAACATGAAGCTATCTTATTGTTGAATTATCAGTGACACTTTGGTGTGTTTGTACTGAGAAACGTTGATGATATCATTAAAAGAAATCTTTAACATAGTTAGAAAAACACTTCCGGGAAGAAGGTCCTCGGTTGTCCAATCATATTGTAGCTCACAAATCGTCGGTGGTCGAGCATTCTGGGTAGTGTAGGCCTTTCCGCTATCCAAAACATACGAATAAAAGTTTATTTCTCAGGCTGAGAAGGAAAAAAAACATACTGAGGGCCACAACATGAAGCTATCTATTGTGAATTATCAGTGACACTTTGGCGGTTTGTGCTGAGAAACATTGATGATATCATTTAAAGAAATCCTTACATAGTGAGAAAAACAGTTCGGGGCAGAGGGTCTCGGTTGCCAATCAGATTGTAGCTTGCAGCGTCATGTATCGCTGTGGTCGGGTTATTATTGGGTGAATGGACGGCTGAGCTCTGCTCTGAGCGTCTCTTACTACGCAAACGGATTATACTGGAGTCAATGGACAACCCAGAGCGTTTCATACAGACGCGGAAGGGTACTTTACGTCGGTATAGACGTCAAGGGGCGTGACAAATCGTCGGTATTTAAACAGGGAAACACAAGCAGACAGTTTGGGGTCACGGGCGCGACCTTGGTGACTGGTGACAGTTTAAATGCTTGCAGTAATATTTGGCCCGGAGTTTCAGTGACTCGTGGGGTTTTTCCTTGTGGGGCCAACATCGATTCGTGGTGTGGATGAAGTGTAGATGCAAAAGTGCTTCGCACAGAGAGGGCTGAAGACATAGGGAGTCGTGACAGCAAAGCAAAGCAGCCACCGATGTCTAGCGTTTTGCATGGGGAGAGCTGTCTGGGCAACAAGGAGAACATTGCGAGTTTCTTGTTTGTGCTCTCTGTGCATGACAGACAATAAACTATTTACCATTTAACTAAAATGAATTGTTGTTTGAATAACAAAACTCAACTAGATCATATTCGCATTATCAAAATGACAATAAGAGCAATTAATTATTTCAGGATCCAAATTTAGGATTGGATGGATACAAAACTTCCATTTTACCATAGTCAGCTCAACCTAAAGATCGCAAGCAGCACACTCCTAATCTGCATTCTGCGATGACTCTTTAGCTTGAAAATCTGAAGACCACCTTGCAAGAACTCCAGATACAGGGTCCCCGAACTCATGGAAAATCCTGTCAATCTTTAAACAGAGGCACAATGTCCAATATACAAGGCTTACGAAAAAGTCCACTTTGCATTAAAGGAGTCAGTTTGTGCAAAGAAGTTGTTATAAGTGAAAATAATAATCTTTAAGATTGTCATTAAGTCAGGGAGAAGTCATTATCAGCTGAATCAAGTGGTCCAATAATATTTGTGCATCTCTTATATAAGCAGAAACATGGGCCTAATGAAACTAAGTATTTTTCTACAACACTTTTTTGGATTAAAAGAAACATATTAAAACTTACAGACTCTGCCATGTTTTGAGTAGGATCCGTGGAGATATGGAAGAAGGGTCCACAACACGCATTGGTGGAATCCTCATTTTAGAAACAATGATTATTATTGTCCATCAATGTTTTCCTTTGCCATTTATATTAAAAAATGATTACTACCCGTAGGTTGGCTATCATTTCGGGTTCTGCAACCGAATGTTGACCATCGCTTGCGGGTCGCAACTGACAGTGTTTTGGGTGGGTCTACGCTTTGAAGATTCTCACCCTTTTGGCTTATAGCTGGCAGCGCAGGTTTCACCCCTGCAAGACAACATTATTTTTTTTAACCCTTGGCTTCAGCTGTAAATTTAGAGTTGACTAACTTTGATGACATTAGTTAGTTACACAGATTGTAGACATTAAACTAAGATAAAAGTTGTAAGGGCTGGCTTTATCGAACACTAATGTTATGATCGAATCATGTGTAGCTGGTTCAAGGTTGACTGTCCTTGGCTTCATCATCGCGATCCAGCGCTTTCATGGCCCTCTTCCTGGTCTTTGTGTTGGGAGGATAATAGTAGAATCTGAGGAACTGGAAAAGCCGGTGAGTGTGCTGAGAGTCTGGCGTCGAAGCTAGTGAGGCTGAGGGTCTGCAATGTCCTTGGAGATGGGTGATTGGGGTCTATAATAGCAATGAGAAGTACTAAAAAATATGGTGTCTAAACAAACAGTTCAGAGAAGAAACAAGTGTAAAAGTAAGACACAATACTTTGTTCACAAACGATTCGTTGATGGAATGGTGAAATGTTAAAAAAAGAACAAGACAACAACCATTACCTGTTATTGGATACTGGCGCAACCCGTTCTCATGCCCACCGTAAAAG
>NW_020855944.1:0-1045 GCF_000972845.2 Larimichthys crocea
TAGTCAGCTAAAAAGCAAAAAAATGAGCTCAGTGTCACAGAAACCTTTAAAAATGTCTGTTTTAGGTTTTGAGGTCAAACTAACCCTTGTATATTTAGACAAATGTGTATCCACCTTTCAGTCTTTTCAAGCACATTGTAACATATTGAAAACGGTAACATGAATAAACATTAGGCTATTAATTTAGACGACCTTTAACATAAAAGATGACATAAGGTAAGATGCATTAATGATCCCATATTGGGGGAAATCCACTTGTTACACCAACTCACAAACACCCAAGATGTATAAGAAAATATGCATAAATGAGAAATATATAGAAAAATCGATAGATAAGAATAAAAAAAGGTACAAATGAAGTAAAAATGTGATCAATTAGTCGACTAAATGAATAAAAACAGAACAAACCTTTCAGACGTGATCATTATTTGCACATTTTATCTTTTCTTTCTGCCTCATGAAACATGAAACACATCTGTTGTTTATTTTAATATAAATAAAAATGCAAAATTATGATTTCAAAGTGATATTATATGTGTGTGTGTGTGTATTTCTGAGTAAATTAGGTTATAAAATGTCCAGCATCCTCTCTCTGTGTGTATATATATTTATATATACATAAAAGCGAACGAGTTTCTGACTGTATCCGGGCTTCCGTAGGCGGCAGGAGCGAAGGGACCTGCTCGAGAGAAAGAGAGAGAGAGAGAGAGAGAGAGAGAGAGAGAGAGAGAGAGAGCATCCTTTCTTCTTCTTCTTCTTCTTTGCTTTCTTATCCTCCTCACCTAAAATGACGGACAGTAACGAGGATAACACGTCTCTGCACGCAGGTCTGCGGTAGAACATCGTCGGTAGCATATGAGAGGAGCACACACCACCACCACCATCATCATCATCATCATCATCTCAGGCTGGTCTGTCTGTGCAAACGAGGAGAAGATAGTTATCCACACAGCGAGCTGCTCGCTCCTGCCCGCCAGCAGCATGCACACCGGCTGCTTTGCTCTGCACGGACAGACAACATGAAGGTAAGGTGCTGTGTGTGTGT
>NW_020855945.1:0-1014 GCF_000972845.2 Larimichthys crocea
GCCTGCCTAGAACCGGGGCTGTTTCAAAGTATTTTTTTCATTTCAATTTTTTGGATCCAAAAAAAAAAAAAAAAGCTCCCAAAAAAACTGAAAGAAAAAATGTATCCAGAAAATATCATCTGTTACTGTGAAAGTATATTTTTGGGCCTTTATGCCTTTAATGATGGGACAGCTGAAGACAGATTTTTTTTAAATGTAAACAACTTTATTTAAATCGTAGTTTGTTGCTTCCTGATGAACTTTCCATGAGTCCTGCTAAAAACAAAACACAGTTTTGAAAAAAAATTCAAACTAAACAAATAAATAAACTATTCCAAATTATATAAATTTCAAAAGAATAAATAAAATATTAAAATAAAATAAATTATTTTGTTCAACTTGTCAGAAACAACGATGTTTTTTCTACTTCAGTTGAAAACTCAATAAGTATGTATGTTTTCACATGATCATCCTCCATACATTTGTTACATCATATTTTAGATTTTCTTCATTGATGAAAAATTTATCATGAAAAAGTTTTATTTTAATTTACCAGAAAACATTTTGTCTTTTTGCTCAACGAGAAACATAAAAAACAAACACACATTGTTATGTCAGCTGTTAAACATCGTCCAATCAGCTCGCCAAGACATGAACGCAACATGAAACTGTGAGCAGCTGCTAACGCAATGCTAGATGCTAACGTTAAGGCTAGTGCTAATAAACTGACATTTTAAATCTTTTTTCTCCAAAATGTTTAAAAATTCAAAACTTAGAATTCTGACTTTCATAATTATTCCATTAAATGTTCAAACTTAATTAAAACATTTTAAATTTAAAACTTATTTTTAACTCAGACTTTAACTTTTAGTTTCACGTCAAATTTTTGTTTTTATTCGTTGATGAAAAATGTGAAATTTAAAAAAAAAAAGTTTATTTACAACGAAAACCTTTTTTTCATTTTGCTCAGCGAGAAAAATAAAAAAACCCTGAGACACAAACACACATTTAGAAAACACACACACACAGACACAC
>NW_020855946.1:0-532 GCF_000972845.2 Larimichthys crocea
TCCATTCATTTAAAGCTAAATAAAAAAGAATTAAACTAAAAAGTTTGAAAGAAAATGATATGAATTGTTATTTAAAGCCATTTTAATTTCCAGCTTTAACTCTTCAGTGTGTTATATGAGACAGAGACAGAGAGAGACAGAGAGAGAGAGAGAGAGACAACCATCTCAAACCTCCCCCGACAGCAACTGGGCCTTGTTAGCTGTGCATTGAAATCATCTTTGACTCTGGGTTTACAATAACAGAGAGGAACTTCGACCACTAAATGCTTTCGGGAAACCCACCCGTCCTCCTTCTGCCTTGTGATGATCCCACCTCTGAAATATTCAGCACCATTAACATTCCGATGGGTATCATCCCCTTTCAGACACAATTCGCTCTGCTCTTCAGACCTGTGGGCCAAGGCAGGGAGAAGCCCGGAGCAGATGCTATCTGTTCTCATTCTTCACAAGATATCTGCTCCTCAAAACGCACGCTTATGAGTGTTATATTTGGTGCAGACGAAATGAAACACTGACTTGTGACAGGATATAT
>NW_020855947.1:0-665 GCF_000972845.2 Larimichthys crocea
GTCACTGATATCAGCTGCTGCTGGTCCTACCTCACAGGTATGCAGCTTCCTCATGAAGAAACAGAGCGTTGTTTTTTATCAAACAAACTTTGCATTTGTTGGGGACTATTTTCAGAGGAGGATTAATTTGTTCTCACTGTAATCAGATTGTCTTTTCCGGCTGGTTTATTTGCTTTTACATTTGGCTTGAAAACCACGACTAGTATAAATAAACTGATAAAGAGGCCAAAGCCGTTTCACATGGGAAAAAGCTCCTGCCTCACCTGTAATGAAGACAAACATCAGACTGACAACATGTGTACTTTGTTGTGTCTCGGCTCTGCTGCGTGTAGATAAGATCCAGGTCTGTATTCATATCCTCTAAAAATCCTCATTGATCTTCATGAAGTGCATAATTAGATATAAGACAGGACGTCTAGTTACAGTTTGAGGCGGCCGTCATTTCCACTCACCTTTCTGAGAGGACATTAAACTCCAGCTGAACATCATGAGCTCAGAGCTGAACAGGCATAATAACAATCATTTTAATGTTTCCACTCAGTGCTCAGTGGCATTTTGTTAACTGGGGCTGTTAAAGAGTAATGACACGGCATTTAATTTGAAAACACAGGAAGCACAGATTCAATAAACACTGTCCAAAACTAGTCTCCGTGACGTCCCCGCAG
>NW_020855948.1:0-13047 GCF_000972845.2 Larimichthys crocea
AAGTAGTTTTGTATTGAGATGTACCCTCATGTTCATTCAGGATTATTCAGCAGGCTGCTCAAGTTTTCCAATGAAGTGAGCTGGACTACAGATAGAGGGAGCCGTGCTCATTCAGCTTTCCATCAGTGTGTGGACAGCAAAGAGGCCTGTTTGGTTTGGAGATCAGCACCGTGGACAGAGACGGTGCAGCACACACATGTTCACTGTGAAACACTGCAGGAGACAAGGTGGTGGCTGTAACACAGAACTTTTTCTCTGACAAAAAATAAAATAAAGATGGACAACGGACAGATTCAACTGTGATCAACAAGTTTCAGTATCCAAACACTTTGACATATTTCCCAGAGGCTGGATGACATGTTGGTAATATTCAAAGGAGCTGATGGAAATAAAAACTACATGAAATCATGAGAGAGAGATGATAAACATGGAGGGAGATTCTTATGGATAAGTTCATTTTTTTATTTAAAGCAACCATTAAAATGTGCAGCAGAAAGACAACAATCTATTAAAACAAATAAAAGAATGAAATAAATAACTCAATAAAAGTGTCTGATCAAAGGAAAATAATCAAATCAAACACAGGATTCCTTGTGTACATCAAACTGTTTCATGTTTATTCTAATTATCTTGATTTTATTATTTATTCATTATTTTATATTCAGGTTTTGTTGGCTCAAATTTCTCTTCACATGAGGATATTTTGGCCTGTAATTACTGTGAGATTTTCATTATCGATTGATTATTTGGTCTCTATTGAAGCAATATTACATGATGCATGCCGTATCAGCGACTCACCAGCACAGCTGATGGAGGATGATCAAAATATTTACCGTAACTCCACAGCGTTCTAAAGTCCAAATGAACAACATGTTTTTATCTAACCAAATATTCCTCTTCAGTCCATATTAGTCCAGCTTTAGTCTTCTGAACTGTTTGATCTCTGACGTGGACAACGGACAGATTCAACTGTGATCAACAAGTTTCATGTCATCCAGCCTCACAAACGAGGTGCACACCTGTATTAACGAGGTGCACACCTGTATTAAGGAGGCGCACACCTGTAATAACGAGGTGCACGTCTGTATTAACGAGATGCACACCTGTATTAACGAGGCGCACACCTGTATTAAGGAGGCGCACACCTGTATTAACGAGGTGCACGTCTGTATTAACGAGATGCACACCTGTATTAACGAGGTGCACACCTGTATTAACGAGGCGCACACCTGTATTAACGAGGTGCACGTCTGTATTAATGAGGTGCACACCTGTATTAACGAGGTGCACACCTGTATTAATGAGGCGCACACACCTGTATTAACGAGGCGCACGTCTGTATTAACGAGGTGCACACCTGTATTAATGAGGCGCACACCTGTATTAAGGAGGCGCACACCTGTATTAACGAGCTGCACACCTGTATTAACGAGGCGCACGTCTGTATTAACGAGGCGCACGTCTGTATTAACGAGGTGCACGTCTGTATTAACGAGGTGCACACCTGTATTAACGAGGTGCACGTCTGTATTAACGAGGCGGTCTAACAGCTCCATGACACACAGGATATTCATTAAAGAAAGCTGAAATTGTAAATTGTGAATTTGATGTCTGCAATACATTTCAAAGCACCACCATCACCATGATCCTCAATATTTATATCATTAAAGATTCAAGAAATCTCTTCATGTAAGGGACAAGGTCCAAAACCAACCATGAATGTCCGTGACCTTCGACCTCTGAGGGTCTTCCATAGTCTTCCATGGAAAGAGAAAGCCAGATATGAACAACGTCCAGACAACACAAGCCCACTTCTCTGGACTGGAGCCCATGTGAGATGGACTGATGGAAAGTGGTCTGATGAGTCCACATTTGGGGTGGCAGTAGCTCAGCAGTGTCCAGTTCAAGTCTGGCATGAACCAAAGAATAGAGGGTGGACTGGTAGGTAGAGAGGAGCCAGTTCACCTCCTGGGCACTGCCGAGGAGCCCTTCAGCAATACTGTCTATACTGCTAGATCTACACTGTGAATATCTTTCTATATTTGCCACATGTTTATACTCTTTATATCTTTTTATATTTGCGTGTTTTCTTAGATCTCTCTAAACTTTTATATATTTTACATTTGATATTCATGTTTCTTGCTGTTTGCACCAGGGATGTTTCTCTATAGGTCCTTTAAATATGGCAGAATTGACATAAAGTTGACTCGATAACTATTGCATAATTGCTACTACATGTAGCAGAAAAGAGCAGGGTGCAGCTTTAAGGAAGCACTCAGCAGAGAGGAAACTGTAATCGATGCCCAAGGATACATGAGGAGTTACTGAGACATTGACATTTTAGTTGTGGTATACTCACCACTGTTGTTAGTGTTGTTTCAATAAATTGTGTAGGAAATTAAGATACTCCCATTGCACGCTCTACTTAAAGGTCCTACTTTCATGATATAATATCACTGTAACATGAACTTTTTACATTTCCATAAATTTCAAACTTTTTTTGAGTAGTGTAATGCTCTTTTGTTTTTTTTCTTTTTTTTTACCCTGCAAACAAACCCTGTTATTTCCCACAATCCTCCAGGAGCAACATTAGCATACAGCTATGGTCTGTAGATGTGGTGAGTAGGAAGGGAGGGAGGTTAAGATAAGATTGCATGAGATGAGCCTTATCATAGACAAACTCTATAAAACAATTGTATGTTTTAACACAATAAATTCAATAAAAAATATCAGAGAGAAAAAAGAAATGAATCTAGTTGTAGTTTTCTACATAGTGATCCTGTAAGATTCTCAGTGTTTCGCTTTAGTCTTCTCCTGAATCATTTTTCATATTTTTGATACTATCATACTACAAACTGTGTCTCATTACAGATTGCAATGGATGTCACGTGTACAGGACAGATCAACACAAACATATTGTACAATTACAATGACTGACAAAATGACAATGAATCACAATGAATGACAAAATGACCACAGTAGCAGATATGGTAGAAATAATGACAGTAATAATATATGTAGTGGACGTCGTGCAGGATCACAGCAGCAGCCACATCCATGAGAATCTGCGGACGACAGGGGGCGGGGGGGGTGGAGTCCCCGGCAGTCTAATCATGGCAGCATGACCAAGAGATGACCTGAGCCAGCCCTAACTATAAGCTTTATCAAAAAGGAAAGTCTTAAGTCTACTTATAAAAGTGTTGACCGTGTCTGCCTCCTGAACCCAGAATGGTAGTTTGTTCCACAGAAGAGGAGCCTGAAAGCTCTGGCTCCCAATCTACTTTTGGAAACTATAGGAACCACAAGGAACCCAGCATCCTGAGAGCGCAGTGTTCTAGAGGGGTACTAAGGTATTATGAGCTCTTTTAGATAAGATGGTGCCTGACCATGAAGAGCTTTATAAGTAAGGAGAAGAATTTAAATTCTATTCTAGATTTAATAGGGAGCCAATGCAAGGAAGCCAAAATGGAGAGATGTGATCTCTGATCTTGGTTCCTTTCAGAACACGTGCAGCAGCATTCTGAATTAACTGCAAAGTCCTAAGAACCTTATTAGAGCAGCCTGATAACAAAGAGTTACAATAGTCCAGTCTAGAAGTAACAAATGCGTGGACTAGTTTTCTGCATCCGCCTGAGAGACAATGGCGTCTGATTTTAGCGATGTTACGTAAGTGGAAGAATGCAGTCCTCGAAATTTTGTTTTATGTGGACGTTAAAGGACAAATCCTGATCAAAAACAACTCCAAGATTCTTTACAGTGGAGCTGGAGCCAGGGTGACCCATCTAAAGTAACTAAGTTCTAGAAAGAGAGTTTCTGAGGTGTTTGGGTCCAATTACAAGAACTTCATTTTTGTCTGAATTTAACATCAAAAAATTGTAGGTCATCCAACTTTTTATATCCTAAGGCATGCTGGAGTGTTAGTTAACTGATGGTGCATCAGGCTTGATCGATAAATATAACTGGGTGTCATCAACATAACAATGAAAATTGATAGAGTGATTCCTAATAATGTTCCCAAAGGAAGCATATAAACTGAATAGAAGTGGTCCTAGTACATAACCCTGTGGGACTCCATGACAAACTTTGGTATGCATGGAGGATCATCATGATGTGAACAAACTGAGATCGATCTAAAAAATACGACTATAACCAGCTTAGGGCGGTTCCTTTGATGCCAATTTGATGTTCCAGTCTCTGTAAAAGAATTTGATGGTCAATGGTGTCAAATGCAGCACTAAGATCTAACAGGACAAGTACAGAGATGAGTCCTTTGTCTGATGCCGTTAGGAGTCATTGTAACTTTGACTAATGCGGTCTCTGTGCTATGAGCACTCTAAATCCTGACTGAAAATCCTCAAATAGACTATTGTTATGGAGAAAGTCACACAGCTGATAGCTACAGCTTTCTCAAGTATCTTAGACAGAAAGGGAAGGTTTGATATCGATCTTTAGTTGGCTAAGACCTCTGGGTCTAGATGGGCTTTTTAAGAAGAGTTTATACAGCTACCTTAAAGGACTGTGGTACATATCCTGATAATAAAGACAGATTAATCATACCAATAACAAATACTAACTACAGGTAAAACATCCTTGAGCAGCCTGGTTGGGATGGAGTCTAAGAGACAGGTTGACGGCTTAGCTGCAGAAATGATTAAAGGTATTTGATGAAGGTCGATGGGGAAAAAACAGTCTAAATACATATCAGGTTTTAACAGCTGTTTCAAAACTTCTGTATCAGAATGCAGATCAATGCCTGTTGAGGGCAAGAGGTGATGGATTTTGTCTCTAATAGTTATAATCTTATCATTAAAGAAGCTCATGAAGTCATTGCTACTTAGACCTAAGGAATAGATGGTTCAGTAGAGCTGTGATTCTCGTAGCCTGGCTACAGTGCTGAAGAGAAACCTGGGGTTGTTCTTCTATTCTCCTCAATTAAAGAAGAGTAATAGGCTGCCTGGCATATGGAGAGCCTTCCTGTATGTTTTGAGATACTTGCCAGACTAGATGAGATTCTTCCAGTTTATGGCACGCCATTGCGTTCAGATTTACGTGCCTCTTGCTTTAATTTACGAGTCTGCTGGCTATACCATGGTGCTAGCCTTCTTTGTTTAATTATCTTCTTTTTCAAGGGCAATAGAGTCTAGAGTTGTCCGTAAGAGCCTGTAATACTATCAACAAGATGGTCTATTTGTGAGTGGCTAAAGGAAGTAGACAAGTCCTCTGTTACAGTTAGACATGGATTGAATTCAATGCTGAAGGAATCACTTCCTTAAATTTGGTTACAGCACTATCAGATAAACATCGGCTGTAGAAGCTTCTAACACAAGGCTTATAGTCTGGTAGTATGAACTCAAGGTTATTTAAAAATGGTCAGACAGAAGAGGATTCTGTGGGAAGACTATTATTGTCAATTTCAATGCCATATGAAAGAACAAGATCAAGAGTGTGGTTCAGACAGTGAGTTGGTTTTTTACCTTTGACAAAAGCCAATTGAGTCTAATAGAGAGATAAACGCAGTACTAAGACTATCATTGTGGTTGTCAACATGAATGTTAAAATCACCTACAATAATTACTTATCTGTTTTAAGATCAAGCCTGATGCAAATTCTGCAAATTCAGATAAAAATTCAGAATAAGGGCCTGGAGCTCGATATACTGTAACAAAATAAATTGCTGCGAAGTTTTCCAGGTTGGGTGAGTGAGGCTAAGAACAAGACTTTCAATGAATTATAATTTAGTTTAGGTTTAGGATTTCTTAATAGACTTGAGTCAAATATGGCTCCAACTCCACCACCTCGACCAGTACTTCGAGGAATGAGTATACAATGACTGGGAGGAGTGGATCATTTACGCAAACTATTCATCCTCCTGCAGCCAGGTTTCAGTGAGACAGAACAAATCAATATCATAATCAGATATTAATTCATTGACTAAGACAGCTTTAGATGACAAAAGACCTGATATTCAAGAGTCCACATTTAATCTCTTATTTTGGACTGTTGGAGATGTTGATTTAATTTTTATTAGGTTTTTATGATGAACTCCTCTTCTGTTTGTTTTATCTTTAAATAATGTAGGTGGACGGGGGACAGACACAGTCTCTATACTAAAGGACTGGGTGGGCAGCTGCCTAATGGAGGCGCAAGAAGCGAGGTAAGACCTGCAGCTCTGCTTCCTGGTCTCAAACTCTGGGTTGTTCGACATGGTTTTGGCAGCTTACTTGGCCATGTTTCTAGATATGAGAGCTGCTCCCATCCCAAAGTGGGATGGATGCCGTCTCTCCCTAATCAGACCAGGTTTTCCCCAGAAAGGTGTCCAATTGTCTATGAAGCCCACATCGTTTGCTGTACACCACCTCGACAGCCAGCGGTGAAATGACGACATGCGGCTAAACATGTCATCACTGGTCACATTGGGGAGGGGACCAGAGAAAACTACGGAGTACAAGCCACCTCCACCTGGGAAAATTGGCAAAAGGTTGTAGTCTAAAACTCCACCTACCAATTAAATAAATTAAATTAAATTCATGGGTGAATGAGCTATGTACAGTAAAAGCAGTTTCAGTGGTCAGATGACTAGAAAGGTGCAATAAAAGTACAGTCCATTTACTATTTATCGTTTTAGTATATCATTTAAGCAAGCAAGTGGAAATTCGCTGCTGGGCCTCCTTTATGCCTGTTCCTCGTCCTCTCTGTGCAGCGTCTGCAGTATCCTGTGCTAGAATACATCCTCAGGTTTTCTATGTGATAATGTGATTAAACACAAAAATAATTATTTAATATACATCATCTGAGAACACTGTTAATATCAGTTTTAAACTAGACTTAATTACTTTATCTGTTTTAAGATAAAGACATTTACACATCTGTTGCTGTTTGTTACTGTTATTGTATCTGATGAGAGCGAAGGTTCAACTGGAATAAAAAGATATCTCATACTCGAAACTAGAGAGTTCTGCTTACTATGACACGTATTGTACTTTACAGTAAATTATTGCCTTATACTTGCAGCATATTCACACTAACACATCCTATATGATGTATTACATATATATGTAATGTATTAATAAATGTATTATATATCTTATTTATTTATTTTCCATGATCACAGATCACGTTAAAATAAAGGTCTAAGTAATTATTGCAGACATTCAAGCACACATTTTAGAACAAAAAAAATATATAATAGACTATATATTATTATAATCGTATTATTCAACATCTATAGAATGTTGAATAAATAATATATGTATATATGGTGCTATATATTGTATATATGGTTGTCATATGTTTTGTCTCCAGGTGCATCATTTAATAGATCAACAGGAACAATATGCAAGAACATGAAACAAATAAAACAAAACCGAACGTCCACGAAAATTTGTCTCCTGTTCACCGGACTATTAACGGAAAATTAACCCTTCAACTGTGGATTTTTTACATCCACTCTACGATTAAAATAACACAGAGAGTGAAGAAGCCGACCAAGAACTTGCATAATGGAAAATGTGAGATTTGATTACTTTTTAAAATTGTTTCATATCGATTTTACCGGACTGTACTGATCAATCGATCTATTCGTTTGAAACCAGGCCAAACAAATGCGCATGAAAAATGATTTAGACTGAATATTAATTAGATTAAATGTGCAAACAAAGTATTATCTAATTAGAAATGCGCTAATTTCCATACATCTCTAGAACATGTATGTGAACCTGGATAAAAATCATGTTGACATAGCATATCAAGTCAAAGGTTTTCTGAGGGATTTTGAAATATCTTTTTTATCTCTGAATAAATCAGTAAATACGATTTATATTATATCAATATACACAAAGAACAAATTTGGAATTAAATATGAACAAAACCCCTCATGTTTGTAAAATTCAAAACTACAGACACAAATAAACTAAAATTTACATACAATTTTTTTTCTTCTAACATAACACATAAATAATAAATCATTTATTCACACATTTAAATAAACAAACGTGAACGTTTCTGAGGGGAGCCCAAAGTCTTGACCAGTCCGACTTAAGCGTTGCATGTCAAGAGCAAATAAAGCTGTGGAGATGTTGTCTGACTGCCTCAGTCAGATGGGCAGAACCTTTCCACTTTGTAACACCATAATTGTCGTTTCACTTTTCTCAAATTTTGAGAGCTAGTCAGGATGCCACGTCGGGCCGTCACCTTGGTAGCTGCGTCTCAACCGACGAGGTGGCCGAGGGTTAAGGCGATGGACTGCTAATCCATTGTGCTCGAATCCCATCCTCGTCGTGATGAGTTAGCTTTAAGCTGCCAATGGTCTTTACTGTCCTATCAGACCTCGTGCAAGGAAACATCCCCTCCCCAATGGAAGCGCATCACGCCAATCTTAAGCAGAGGAACAACCGTAGGGTGAAGAGGTTGAATGACATGTGGAGGGTTGCAGGAAATCAAGGTGCCCACTTGTGTTGTATTATGTGGCCTACCACCACAGCAGCTGGTCGAAGCCCACATGTTATGTCTATCCACAAGGAGTTGCTGGACAAGCATGAACTAAAAGGAAGCCCCATTACTGTTACTTTGATGCCCGAGCAGCTGTTCCCTCCAATGGAACAGCTTCTCCCAAACATCCCACCACGAAGCCCGCACAACCGGATTAAGGACTAAGTTTAATGACTGCCACTATAAGAAGGTAGGTTGTGGCTTTATTAAGGTTTTGACATGCACCTCTTACAATCGAAAGTGATCCATAGTACGGTGGAGTGTGCTGACCCAACGGTGCCGTCTACTGTTTTTCGCAAAGCGCGTCTCCAACAGAAGAGAACGAAAGGAAATCATTGTGGAGAATGCGGGCGTCAATCCCGCTACCTCTCGCATTGCGTTCCTGCATCTTGCCTTCTTCGCCAAAGTAAAGCCCACATCGACCAATCACGTTCGTCCTCTGGGCTTACTTTGGGCTACTTTGGCTTACTGTTGACCAATCACGTTTGCTCTCTGTGGGCTTACTTTTGACCAATCACGTTTGCTCTCTGTGGGCTTACTTTTGACCAATCACGTTTCCTCCCGCTGCGGCATATATTTTGACCCGCCGCTGTCGCGATCATTTTCCCTCTGACAACCCGTCTTGGTAAGTAGCGTATTACTCTGTAACTGAACGTATGTACATGTCCATATATAAATACATATAGCTGGCTTTAATGCCGCGACAAGAAGTTTTACCACGATTTTATGTGGTGTATACCAATGAACTTAATATGTACAATTAATGAGATGCGCTAGCAACACCATCGCACCAGCCGCATCTACTCCCATGTTCAGGTTCAATTTCCTAACGTTAGCCACAAAGAAATATATATATTTAGACGTTCAGGAGGAGCTCGAGATGCTAAAAGTGAAGCCGGTTCAAATGATTGGAAATATAATTTTGGCCAGAAATCGAAGTTTTCAAGTGGGGTTTCCCTCTCAGCGGTGTCAAATGTCACAGGAGCGGCAGCGGTTTATTACTCTGCTCTGATTGGTGACCTCCACCTGGCCCCTGTCACACACACACACACACAATAAATGATGTAATAAAAGATTATGGGGGCGACAGAGTCAAGCCCACTCAAATTTCTTTAGGATTTTTCTAGTTGCTAAATCTGTTGTTTGCAAAAAAATACTGCAATGTCACATTTTCAGGGTTGTGCCGAATGATATACGTTTTGTACTGGCCAGTTTTATAGTCACTTATTAAGAGAATCTTTCAGATAACTAGAGTTAGCAGTCTTTTCTGTTTAAGATTGGGCACAAGGCAGCTGTACTGCAGACAGCACCGGCACAAGCTTCTTCGTGACTATTAGAAAGAATAAGAGTTAAAAAACTTTACTTAGTATGAAAGGTAAAAATAATATTTAAATATGCTGTTTTCTAAGATCCGCTTACTATGCTCCCATGGTGAGATGATGATGATACTAGGAGGCTTGTTTTATTTTAGTAGCCTGTATGTGATTTCATTTTATTGTCATGTGGAAGGTTTGTGTAGTTGTTGTGTCTGTGCGTACTCATTGCTTTTAGTGTTGCACAGTAAGTTTGTACTGCTGGCACAATGACATCAAAGGACTATCTCTTTCATTGATTATGGTTGCACTCAAAAATTCTGTATATAAACAGGGCGGTGTATAACCTTTTTTGGTGGAGTCCCATCTTTGAGGACAGAGCCAAAGATGGAGGTGATTTTGGCTTCACCTCATGCAGCCGGCTGCGGACATCCCTGGCATAAACTGCTAACAGCCATTTGGCTTGGGAAGGGCAGTGTACAGGGAGGGCTCCGCAAAGACGGGGGGGCGGTACAACAGTGGACCTTGTGAGGGTTCACAAGCGTGATGTACTGCGGGCACATGCTCCATCCATGCCTCACTATGCTGGTTACCGCAGCTTTTTATAACAGCTGGGTACCACTGTTGCCCATTTGTCCTCTCCCTCATATCCTCAGGACCACGGATGCCACACACGAGTATCTAATAAAAAGGAAGAGGCATGTCAAAAAGAACATAAATAAATAAAAATAAACGCACCTAATAAATGGTTGACATTAATTATGATACATGTACGTGAGCAGAGGCTGGAAACTTGCTGCGGTGGCCCATATCCTATGGCCTAAAGATGCTTCAGACCAAGCAGGATACTTTTGCAGCAGCGTGTTGCACTCCAGGTACTGGTGGTGAGGTCATACCACCCATCAATGTCCAGCACTCCGCACTGTTCTGTAAACCCTGCAGGCGTTAGTCTGTGCTTGCCGCAGGCGGGGCGAACACAGGCCAGAGGAAAACAGCCACATCTTCTGGGGCATCCACAAAAACAACGGGGCCGACAGAAGAAGTGTCAGGCGAGGCGGGGGGCTGCTGTGGAGGAGAGCTGGCTGAGGAGGATACCACCAAAGCTTCAGCGGTGACACTAGCTCGGGCTTGCGGTACGAGGGTTCGCCTTGAACAGGTGCGCCGTATCACTCCTGCTGGCAGGGTGGAAGCTGATCCTTCCAGTGACTGGGCAGCTTCAGCTGGCGGTTGGTGCAGGAGAGAGCTGCTGGTGGAGGATCAGCACAGGCCTCACGGGCAACCGTGTGGCTGCAAGAGCTGAGAAAAAATTAAGCAAACAGGCAGCAAAACAGAATTAGGTTGAACGTCGGTTTTGATAGTAAAAGCAACTCACAAACTGCCACAGTGCAGAAATACTACAGAAAAAAATGATATAATCAATGTTAATAATACTAGTGTTAAAATACAATGTTTATAATACTAATGTTAAATGAAATACCACAATGTTAAGATTAGTATATTAAGTAATATTAAGAAGCAAAGAACCCAGTGTAAGCACATGGAAAATTATGTAAAATTAATTCATAAGTATTAATGATGTCCACTGATATGAAACATGCACACAGACACAGTAACAACTACTATTGTAATGATTATAACAACGACTGTCCACCATCCCAGCAGTCCACAGGGAGCCAAAGTGTGAATGAGGGGAACATGCAGTGTAATTGTGAAAAAGGGTGTGGAAAACAAAAAGGCGTTAAAATTCCGGTGATTGATTTATAGGGCACATGGTGAGTTAAGAGTTAAGCAAAAAAACACAAAAAACACCTTTGTACACCTTTAAGGTTTGCATCCTGGTTGATGTGGTTTTATGCTGTATTGGGAATAAAAATATGTTTAAAACGTAGAAAAAAAGAATAAAATAATATTCTTAGTGTTGTCGCTACACATTCACATCATATTGCATTTGTATCATATGCCACACCTGTATTTAGTGCTGCCTCACATTGCGCTGCACAGTACCATTTCCTCATCATCAATCTCAGCAGAGTCTGGAGAGGAAACGTTAAAAGTATTAGGCCTACTGTTAACAACACACAGAGACAAATGTCTGCAAGATGGTGCATACTTACCAGAAGGGAAAATCTGCCGGGGTTTTGAGGTGAGCTGCGGTACTGGAGCTGGAAAAAAGTGGACAATTTTGTATAATCTGTTAAAACGGTACAAGCTATACATGTAGGATTGCTGTAGGAGAAATCAAATCACACTCCTACTCACAGAGTTTAACTGGTGATGTCAGTTTTTTCACCAGCTCTGAAGGAGACAGATTTGTCCCACGTGCCAGCAGAGATTTTACAGTGGACTTCCATGCGCCACTTTGTAATACTGCTGGACGTGAGGCAGAAGCGGAGGCTGAGGATGGGAGGGTGGAGGCTGCAGGTGCACGTGTAGCAGAAGCGGAGGCTGAGGATGGGAGGGTGGAGGCTGCAGGTGCACGTGAGGCAGAAGCGGAGGCTGAGGATGGGAGGGTGGAGGCTGGAGGTGCACGTGCAACAGAAGCGGAGGCTGAGGATGGGAGGGTGGAGGCTGCAGGTGCACGTGCAACAGAAGCGGAGGCTGAGGATGGGAGGGTGGAGGCTGCAGTGCATCTCTTCAACACATAGGTCTTGAAAATGGCCATGTTGGTGTTGGGCCGGGCATCAGCAGTCTTCAGGTAATTGATGAGGGCCTGGGCCTTCTGGCTCTGGTCCTCATACACTTCCTTCATGGAGCGACCCTTAAAATCTCCAAACTCCACCATCAAACAGCCCTGGTCTCCAGTGTCCTTTGCCTTCCTCTGCATCTCCTGCTTACGGCTAAACTTCTCCAGTTCCACCGTCATCTCGCTGATCTGAGAGGTATACTCCAGGAACAGCTGTTTGTTCTCAGACAGAGGGTTTGCCTGCACAGTTTCCTTGGAAATGCTGTGCAGTAAATACACTGCATAGCCAAGGCTGTTCTCCAGGAGCCATCTAAATCTCTGGCCCTGGAACATGCCAAACTGCAGCTGGCAGTGAGCCAGTACCAGAAATCTGTCAGCTGGGTCTCCACCATGGCCAGTGACAAACTTAGTGGCCTCTGCCAGCACCTGGTCTTTGGGTTTGGCCCTTCCAGACCTGGTGTTTGTCAGGGTCTTTGCCTCCTCCGAGGGCGCCATCAGCAGTCTGGTTGAACCAGCTGACTGGCGACGAAAAACTGGATACGAATACATTATCTGAATGAAAGA
>NW_020855949.1:0-502 GCF_000972845.2 Larimichthys crocea
AATGATTGTTCGTGAGCTCAGGAATTGACATTTCTCTGCGTCACAGAGAACTCTTCTCTTCCCTCAAACTTCGGTCTCTCTGGTGGACAGATTGAAGTGCAGTACCACCGTTCCGTTTCTTTCCCACTGTATAAACTTCATGATATGGCACTCAAGTTTTACAGGCCCTTCCTCACTCTCTGACGCGCTAAAGGTGACAACCACATCCAGCTGGATGTTCTCCTCGTGGTTGCCGCAGGTGAACTTAAACAGTCCAGTAGGCCTATCTGAGTGTTTGAAGGCAAAGCACTCGTTTGGATCCACTCTGTCTTTGTAATCCTCGGACGGTGTGCAAACACCATGTGCGCGTTCAGTCACCAGCTGGATGCCGTGCGCTTCAACGCGGTCAAGTCGTCATGTAGAACAGTTTGTAGTCTCTGGAAACAGAACCACAGAATCATGTGCAGACCTAAAGATTGTCCAAAATCAAAGGCGACGGTGTGTAAGAGAGTAAATCTAAATC
>NW_020855950.1:0-636 GCF_000972845.2 Larimichthys crocea
ATATCTACAGGACCTCTTCCTGTGAGTCTGCCTTCTTCCACTGCCATGTTTCTACAGTAGCCAAAAACAGACAAACTTAACATATTTAGTATTTTTTTTAATCCATTTCCCTTCTCCGTGTTAGGAGAAGGAGTTGCAATCATCCGCTATGCTGCTAGATGCGACTAAATCAAAAGAATAACAAGCTTTCCTCTCAGGTGGGCTTCGCTGTGTTTATGAACCTAATTGCATCCATCATCGGCATCCTTGGAATCGTGCTGTATGCCATGGACCTGCAAGCTGCCTCCTTTGTCTGGATGTGTAACAACAAGTCCTCCAGTGACAACTGCATATATGTGGCGTACTATTTGGAGGTGAGCATGCGTTTAAAGAATAAAGCCGGTGGCTCTCATCTTCGAGCTATTTCGTTCCGGCTGATGACATAAAGATTTGAAAACAGAACACAAATAAATAGTTTCATTGTTTTTTAAAAAAACGTAAAGAGGGAACTATTTTCAGCTGCGGATTAATACAGATTTGGTGCTCTTGTATATTAGATTATCTACTGCAACAGGACAGTAATGAAGGAACAGGTCACACTTGTAGTGTTTTGAATTAATTTATGAACTACTATGGCGCTCTATGGCATCCGATTAA
>NW_020855951.1:0-10201 GCF_000972845.2 Larimichthys crocea
CAGTACGGGGAGTACACGGAAACGAGAAGAACACAGACGAAACGCCAACCCACAACAACAAAACACAACAGCGTATACAGGAGAAACGAGAACATTCATTAATCACATAGATGTTGTGTTGTGTGTGTGTGGTGGTGTGGGTCCTGTTTTCTAAAAGGTTATCGTGTGGTGTGTGGGTTCGGTGTTCTAAGGTTATAACCGTGTGGTGTGTTGTTGTGTGGGTCTGTGTTGTCAAAGGTTGTCCGTAGTGTGTGGTGTGGGTTGGGTCTGTGTTCTAAGGTTTGATCCGTAGAGTGGGTGTGGTGTGTGTGTGTTGTGTGTGTGTGTTGTGTGTGGGTCTGCTGTGTTCTAAGGTTAGCAGTAGTGTGTGTGTGTGGTGTGTTGTGGGTTGTGCCTAGGGTATCCGAGTGTTGTGGTGGTGGGGGTGGTGGTGTGTGGGGTGTGTGTGTGTGTTTCTAATAAGTTATCCCGTAGTGTTTGTGTTGTGGTGGTGGTGTGGGGATGTGTGGTTTCTAAAGGTTATCCATAAGTGGTGGGGTGTTTGTTGTGGTGGTGATGTGTGTGGGTGTGTTTCGAAAAGGTTTTCCGTAGTGTTGTTGTGGTGGGGGTGGATGTGTGTTCTAAGGTTACCGTAGTGGATTTGTTGTGTGTGGCTTGGAGCGGAGTGAAAAGAAATCAAAACTGAACAGCAACGACGTTATAAAGTTATATCATTTTTATTTTGTAAAATCAGACAAAGAGGAAATGAAAATGAAAAAATTAAAGTAACTGATTTGGTTCGTTCAGCGCCGCCATGTGGACTGAACTCTATAGTGTAACCTCTTTTACTTTTCATGATCTGACATCAAGTATTTACCGAAGTGCAGCAGGCCGCGCATCCATGAATAAAATGATAAGAAGTTTTTGCAAACAGTCTAACAGCCGAGCCCAAGCCAAACATCAACCACGAGCTGATCCATGGAGGCGTTTGATTTTTATCCTCTGCTGAACGTTCACACATGGCAAGACTCTGTACTCCACGCGGGGTGACGGGCTGTAGTCCTGCTGACTCATCCAGCGGTCACACCTTCAAACAGAGCCGCCTCACCAAAAAAGAAACGATAATGATAATTATAATAATGATGAGGCTGATTAAATGATACATAAAAAGAAACAATAAGAAATCTTGGGTAACAACAATGTTCTGATTTTTAATTGTGATCATCAAAATAAAAGCAAATGAAAAATCAATGAACAAATTAAAAGAGTGTCGTAGGAGTAAGTCAAACACTGCATATAGAAAATATATCAAAGTATAAATGATGATAAAATAGAAATGACAGAAAAATACAAACATACAAACAAACATTGCTGACGGGAAGTAGTCCTCCTTTCCGTTCTTTTGGTTAATTTGGATCATTTCTGTCCAGACTTGACGATCGACACAAGCTGACAGCTTCAGAAGATTCTAACCCTTTTTCATTTTGATTACAGAGGAAACTGGGTGGAAACCCGCCAAAATAAAATCCACATATCAAAGGAATGAATGTATATTTTTTGGTTTGTTGATTATAATATGTACAACACAACAATCAGGACTTTATTGTGACCCGTTTGATTAACTGGGAATGATTTTTATCTCTGGGACAGACCAAAAATCTTTGTCATTGCGCATTATTACAATGGACAAACAGATAGATAACAATGGGCCCAAACCAAAGAAGGCCGGGGGTGAAGAAGGCCTCAGTGAATGTGTTGTGGAAGGTGGTGCAGGTGCTCATGTGTTAGAACGCTCTGTAAAGGACGAGGGCCAGCAGGCCAGTCCAGATACACCCAACTCTGCTGCAGCCAAGAGGGAAAAGGAATTTCCAATTCAACTTCCCATTAATGCCATATATCAACTGTGTGCTTAGAAACATGAATAAGGATATTGGAGCAAAGCCCATGATATGGCATTATCACAATTTCTGCGCTGTGACTGTCTCCTTTTCTTTGATTGATTTGTATGCAGCACCTAATGACAAGATTTTACTAAGAAGGCGAATGCTCCACTCGACCGCCCGTAATGACGACAGTTGCCCCTCACTGCACACACCTAGATATTGTCATCAAACCGATCTGGATGATCAGGGATAGTACTCCATGATCCCCATGTTTGCTTTTTGTTTCACATCAGACAAGTGAGCGCTGTTTGCATGTGTCCTGGGTCCAGGGTGAGGTCACAGGCATCGATGGAGAGACCAAAACAAAATGTGTTTTATTAGTCATTAAATGAGGGTCAAACAGGTTCTGGAGAACATAAGAGTACAAGCGTAGTTTTGACTGAAGAAACATGGAAAATACTTACCCACATCAGATTCTGTCCTGTCTGGATTCTCCTCCACAGAGGATCTCAAGGCTTTGTGAAACATCAGTGAACCGATAACCTCCTTGTCATGGTAGACGTTGCAATCCTGTGTACTTCTCATTGCAATCGAGGCTAATGAAGAGAACGGACTTGGGGGAAGTTCTGTCATGCTTTGGCAAAATTGTGGACCCTTTCTGCTTTTTCTCAGCGTTTGGTTAAAACTTCATCTGAGTAAGTACCATGGGACTTCAGGGTTCCTTCCTAACATAAGAGTATCCACGTAGTGTTTCCACGCATCAAGCAGGGTCAGCACTCTCCAGGGAGGTGAAACGAAAAAAAAAAAGCACACGCATGTTCTACACCTGCAGCAGACCTCTCTGGTCCCAAACTACCTGACTGACTAGGGACGATCTCTGCTCCCTCCATCATTCCTACAAGAACCTGATGATGTTAAAGATTTCTCTCTCTTATGATCCACCCTCGCTGAGTTTGTCATGACTGAATGGTGAACCGTGTCCTGTCTTCAAAGGACTTGGTTCTAACTGAACTCTCATCGATCCTTTACCATTTACGGATGAGGGAACTTTCTCCCCATGATCTGCTCGAGGTAGATGTGTAATAATTACAGTTTTTTATTATTGAAACTGCGAGATTCTTTGTGAATCTGTGGAATAACCTCTAAACTACCCCCCCTCTGTCAAATCCAAAGGAATCCTGGCATCGCATGCTATTTTTCCTGAAATTAAATTCTTCTAGAGGCATCTTGTGCCTGCCTCACAGTCCAACACTGATCCACTCATCGCTCAGACAGCTCCTGGAATAATAACATTCTTCAAGTGGCATCACCAGCACGATCAATGGAAAACTGGTCTCTCCAATTATTCTCCCAGAAGCTTTGAAAGTTCAAACATAGGTCTCACTGCGTCTACAAATGTTGCAGGTTGCCTGTTCAAGAATGAGTCTCCATAGAATTTACAGGAAATTCTTCAGTTGTGTTTTTTTTTCCTCATCAGTCAACTTGATTCAAGTTTCCCCTCGATCAAGAGAGGGGATCTTCTTTACCACAGATTCCTGTGCCCTGGAATATCTTGAACGTGCTGGCTTCTAAACTTCTCACTGTCAAACACAAGAAAGCTTGTGCCCCATAAGGACAATGCCTTTGGAATACATGTGTTGCAAACCTTTCGTAATAAGATCTGCCGGTTACTGTGTCCATGGTTAGAAGTGAGTAATTGACAGCTGTTTTAAAGTTGGTGGTAAGCTTTGTAACTGCCTGTCACTCTGCTCTGATGTCTTGAATTTGCTCGTATCATTCAGATACGTGCAGTCCTCCAACTTCAATCAGTCCCACGCCAGGAAGCTGGGCCGTCAGAGAAGCTTCAACAAAGCCAGCAGAGAAGACTTGATTCATGGAGTAGAGGTGCAGAAAGTTTGAGATGCACTGGCGGTGTGCTGAGGAGCTTTCGAGTGTGTTTTCGTTGGAGGAGGTTTTACCATCCCATGTCAAACCGTGGAAAAGAAATTAGAATCATGTCCATTTTATTAATATAAGATGAATTTATTTATAAAATTTAACGTTTATTAGAGATTGGTTAATTTAATTAAAATATTTTGTAGTCTCTTAATTCAAAACAGGAACTATATTTTTATCAGGATACACCTGCATTGAAATAGGTGGATGATGTATCACATGTTTGCTGAGTGTGGAGTTGTCCTAGTGTTGAGGCGGACATTAAAGTATCATGCTACACTGAAGAACTGGTCCGTAACTCAATTTAATTTTAGTCAAAGTCAAGGGTGTATAGTGAACTGCGAAGATAATTTACATTAACTGAAGTCACAAGACTCTGATCATTACGGTGGCCGGGGAACCCGCAATGCTGCAAATAAAAGAAACGCTGCAGACAAAAAGAAATGCCGCTGCAAATAAAGAAAACTTCAGCACCCGCGACAGTACAGCGACACAACTACTACATTTTCTATTTTACTATTTTTTTTATCTTTCCATTCTTCACGTACTGTAATAACCGGAACGTAGAAGAGCTTATTTGAACAACATTGCGGTGCAACCTGTGAGTTGTTATGTGAGAGCCAAAAGAATACAAGGAAGCTGCCGCGGTAAGTTAGAAGACTATATGCACGTCGAGATCAATACTCTTATGAAACGTTATAACACAAACGCATACTCTCAAACATAGTAACACAGACAACGGGAGCTACAAACCGACATGTCAGCACAAGACAGCCAAATCCTCCGGCAGGCCACACCAACAACTTAAGTGTTACTAAGAACTTCATAATTTCCTAGGGAAAATTATCTATAGGATTTAATCAATAACTTGAATATGATACAATCAAACTAGCGGTACAATGCTATCTACCTTTAAAATCTAAGGTTGGCCCGACGACTCATTTGTACCGTAAAGCGTACTTCATGGTGCCTTACAGTACACCTCGGAAAACACAAAATCAATATATAATCTCTTTCTAAGATACATATCAATTTAGAAAAGTCAAATGAACAAAATCAATATGGTTTGCTGACACTCACTGTAATGCTTAGTTCTATCAGATTCCCAGCTACTTCTGGGGTGATTTTCAAGTTCGTTACTGTACCGTACCGGTTTGGTACTTGACCGTACAAAATGATGTCGGGCACTAAGATTTTAAAGTTTAGATAGCTTTACCGCAGACTGTAGCATATTAAAGTTAGTTATGAATATTCCTAATAATAAATTCCCACAGAGATTATGAAAGTGCTATAGTAACACTAATGTTGTTGTTGTGGCTCCAAGATGGCATTTGTTGTGATAGACTTAGTTGACTACGATTGGGGAACATTTATTTTTGTTAGGTTGTGCGTCGTTGTGATGAAATTAGGTTGTAGCTCGTGTGATGAACAATTAGGTTTGTAGCTCATTGTGAGGAACATTAGGTTGTAGCTCTGTTGGTCTGTCGTACTATGGTGAAGAAATGCGTTTTTGTGTTTTAAACACGTTTCACTCAGAGTTACCTGATCTCAAAGTGCCAATATCTTGCTAACTTTAACGAGTGCATAGGCAATAAGAGCACATTTCCTTATCTCGTATTACGAGAATAGGGTGTCTAAATTATTTTTTTCAAAAGTGACATGCAATCGCTTACTGTACTTCTTCTTCTTCGGGCTGCACAGAAAAAACTACAGGTGAGGTGCACCGGCAAAAATAGTCCCGGTAATTCACTTCCGTTGTGAAGTTTCTTTTATTTGCAGCGCTGTTTCTTTTATTTGCAGCTGCGTTTCTTTATTTGCAGCGGCGTTTCTTTCTTTTATTTGCAGCGCTGTTTCTTTTTGTTTGCAGCGTTTCTTTTATTTGCAGCATTGAGGGTTCCCGGCCACCGTAGATCATGCCCACAGAGGATGCCCCTAGCGACAAAAAGGAATTTTTCTTTCCTTATTTGGAGAAATTCTAAAAGCAACAGATTACTTTTTATAAAAAATAATGAAGTTACTGATTACTTAACGCACAAAACTAACGCGTTACGTTACACGTTACACGAAAAAAGTAATTAGAGTACAACACTGCTTTTTTAATCCCTTGACAGCCCTAATTTAAATATTTAAAAATACTTCTTTCATAAGATTGTAATCAAAGTTCAAGACTGCACACTGGGATCAGTTTATCTTCCGAGCATCGTACAGCATTCCCAGGGGAAAGGTCGACCCGGGCAGCAACTTTCATGTTCTCATGAGGCAAGTTTCCTTCTTCCAACCTTAAGTGACAACACAGCCTTCAAAACTGCATTTACATAATTCACACAGCAGGAGTCACTCTCCTCACAAACACGAAAGGACGATACAAGAAAGACCTGGACAGTTTTACTGTACTAGGAACTGCAGTGTCCTCTCTGCTGACACTGATTTTTCACCAGGTAGTTCATAAAAGTGTGGTTACGATCCCGAGTTACCCCTATACAGGAGTTACTTGGACCAGCTCGCTCCTCGGTTTAAAGGCGTCCCATCCCGCTACCCTGTGGGTATTACCCTACCAGGTCTTCACGAGGACAGGTTAAGCTGTAGGCGAGGAGACACGCCTAGCTTCTAACTGACCGTCAGTGGGACACCTGCCCGGCTCACCGAGAACAGCCCCTGACAAAATAGCCCTGGAGCCAAATACTGCCTAGACCACGCCCGTTCTCTCCTTCCTCTGATTGATCTTGCACTTGCGAAGAATTTTTGATATGGCTTGTAACATTACTCCAAGGCCCTGTTTAATTTGGTGGCTTTGACTGAAGTAACCAGGTACAAACCGTAATGATGTTGGCACACTATACCTAATATGATTTGCCTACAGAGATTCAAACAATCTGATGTCCACAATTACTCTTTAACTGGATTAAATACAATTTTACTTTATAGACCAAATTGTCAGCAAGGGCAAGCATACAGCTTTAAATTGGTTCAAAGTTTTGATTCATGCGCACTAGTAAAACATTAACTTAATATTTGATGAAAAGGCTGTAGCTGAATGGAGTGTACATGTCGAATGTGAAGAGAAAGAGGGAATAGTGGCATACAACTAGGCCCAGTACATACTGTTTGGTTACTGTTGAAACTCTCGAAAAGTTGAAATAAAGTCTCTTAGACCTTACCAGATCAGTCGTCAACAGCCGGGTGATCAAACACGTTTTTGGCTGTTTATCTGCTCTGTCTCTTGAGTTCAAGTTTTAAGTTAAAAAAATGCATGCCTCCGATGTGGCCGCCGATGCGATCCATCTTGTCCTGAACACGGAGCTGGACCGAGGACTAACCACAGATCCTTCCTTGTGAGGTCGCTCTAAAAATAACATATGCCCTTTGGCTTCCTATGGTCCATAGCAGGCATTACACTGCATTCACCCTCATTTCATCATGCAGAACAGGCACAGCGCCCTCTAGATGTATCCCTGTCTGCCACAAAATAACCATGATGCTGCAACCAACTTTCCCCTTTTTCCTTTATTCTGTTTTTTTTAAACTTTTATTGCGGCTTTTTTTCTTTCCCTTTTTTGCTCCTCGACGTTCCTCTAACTTCAACATTCAACATGATTTCCTGGTCATAACGTATGTAATAAAAAAATCCCTGAAGGGCCCCCCTATCTTTTTCTTTCTGTGGAACAAATACTATAACTATCAAAAAAACACAAAAATCCTGAACCTGGTTACAAAACAACATGATAGGTACGCAACCCACTTTTGAATCACAACAAAACAGGTATAAACAAGTTTTGTGCTTTGGTAAGAATAAAGGAGAATTCAATGCCACAGAACAAAGACAAAGTTTACTGAGGCCAAGACATTTCTGGGAAACAGTGACAAACAAAATTGAGGAATGAACCAATTAATACAGAAAGTTAAAAAGTGATTCACTTTTTCTTTAATAGTTTTTACCAAGAAGAAACAACTACATCACAGACTCCTTATACATACATATGCTTATTAGCGATTATTTTATTTGATGATTTTGTCATTTGTGGAATTTTTTTACAATAATCTAGAATATCATCAGATCAGATTTTTCGCAGCAGGTTAGATTAGCTTCTAGTTCATTCGCCCAATCTCCCTCACCTTCATTGTGTCCTAGTGTTGTGGGTGTCGACAGAGTAATAAAAGGAAAGACAAAACAAAGAAAAACGCAGAAAAAAGAGGAAAAAAGAAAGGGAAAAAGAAAAGGAAAAGACAATAAAAGTAGGGCCGTTGTGCTCCCCTCTTTCGCACCCTTGTGCTCTCACAGGAACACTAGGAACTAAAGAAAAAAATCGGGAACATAGTGGGAAAAGTGGAACCGAACACATGGTAATCATCGTAAACTACAGGGGGGACTATGTGGAAACACGTAAACACGGGAACCTTTTGGTATAACACGGGAACATGGAACAGTGTGTAACCGGAACAGGGGAATCACGGGACAAGTGGCGAACAAGGGAACACGGGAACAGTGAAACAGGTGAACAGGTTGACACGTGAACAGGTGAACAGGGGAGACACTGGAACACCGGGAACACGTGGAAACGGGAGATACACGGGAACACTCACAGGAACACAGTAAACACAGGAATCATTTTCTAAACATCAGTGATACACGTAAACACATGGAACCTGGACACATTCATGGTAATCACGGGAACACAGACACGGGTAAACCCAGGAACACGGTGAAACACGGCATACACGGGACACACCACTAAACACCGGAACAGTGTGAACAGGTAAACACGTGAACACGTGGAATCATCAGGAATATCCCAGAGATTACTCCACCTAAAACTTCGAGGAACCGGTAAAGAACACCGATAAAATACAGAACGTGAACACGCGAAAACACGGGAACCCAACGAAAGCAGATTAGTCAGGGTTTATGAAACAGGGGGAACACGGCGAAATACGGTAACATCAGAGAACAAATAAGAGAAACACTTCAGTTGTAATTAGCGTGGATATACACTGTTAAGGACTTTGGGGTAAACGACGGGTCAAATAACATTAAACACCGTGGTGAAAAATCGATAGCACACATCGTGGTAATGACAAGACCTGTTGTAAGAGCTAGTCACAAGTGAACAAGTTCGTGGTCCAACACGTAAAGCAAGGGACCATTGTATTCCCCCAGGCTGAACAGTGAAGTCATGGGTTCGAAGATGTCACAATTGGCCACCCCTTGAACCCGTGCACCCTTGCCCACGGACACCCATTAACACTTAAACACAGTGAACACTTAACCCACGTAAACAAGGACACGTTAAACACAGGAACCCGTAAACCCAGGACCACGCTACACCCCGTAACACAGGCACAACGATGACACATATACTAACGGGAAACACGTGAATCCCAAAGGGAACACGTGAAGACAAGGGAACAACGTAAAACACGGGAACACGTAAAACACAGGAACACGGTAAACAAAAAGAAACACGTAAACAACATTAGAGAACACAAGGACAACCGGAAAAGGTGAACCGTGAACAAGGGAAACAGTGAACACGTAAACACTGAACACCAAATAAAACACGGGAACAGGGGACACGGGAACACAGGAACACGTGAACACAGGAACAACGGGAACACAGGACCACAGGAAACACGTAAACAAGTGAACACAGGAACACGTGGAACACGTGAAACACAGGAAACAACGTTAAACACAGGAACATAACCCCCGTGACACAGGAACAACAACCAAGTAAAAACACAGAACACCAGTAAACACAAGCAGTCAGACATCTTTAATAAACACATACGCATAAACAACACAGGTCATATTAACTCAACAGTATAAACACAGAACTATTACCGTAAAAAATTTGAATGCGTTTCAGACCCAGCAAGAGGTGAACACGGGAACACGTGAACACGGGAACAGTGAAAAACACGAGAACAACTTTATCCAGCCGTTTCATTTCAACCAACACAGATGAAAATCGGGAACAGGGGGAACACGAACTCGATTCGTGTTCCGCCCACTCGTGCACGTGAACACAGGTCTAACACGTGAATGAAAAACACAAGGGAACACGTGAAACACAGGAACCACTGAACACATCCCCTGAAAGGGAACCGTAAACACAGGAACACGTAACACAGGAACATCTGGCGCCCGGAACACAGGAACACGTGAACACAGGAAACACGGAAACACGGGGAACCCAGGTGAACAGGGAACAGGTCGGAACACGGGGGACAGGTTGAAAAGCACTGAACGATAGCATCGTGGAATACACATGAAACACAACTTGGATATCACTGTGCAACCACGGGCACCCAGCTGTATTCGTATACGTAACAACTGGTACACACAGACAAGAATACAAGGGAACACGTAAACACGTAAACACGGGGAAACAACTGTAACCATGAAC
>NW_020855952.1:0-687 GCF_000972845.2 Larimichthys crocea
ATTATTATATAGTAGTATATAATACCTCTGTAATACTACTGTAAATAAGCAACGGAACATCTGTCACGTGGTCAGTGTTGATTGTTTTGAGGAAGTAGACATTTGAAGTTTCTTCACTTCCTCCTTTATTTTGAAATCTGCAGAAACGGAAACACGACCTTAAAGATACTAGACCCGCCCACCACCACTACTGCGTTATTATTTATATGCCCGCGCAGCCAATCACATTGCGCGCTCCTTTCGAGACTCTGATTCGCTCTGTCGGTGATTGACAGTCACCTCGTCCAATCAGAAGAGGCCATGACTTTAACATAGCGCTGGTCTGTCACTCACAGCTCGAGCTCGGATTGAGGAACAGAAAGACGACACGTCTGATCTTAGTCTGATTTTAGTCTGATCTTAGTCTGATCTTAGTCTGATTCCAGTCTGATTCCAGTCTTACGACGGATCGCTTAAAACTGGTCATGGAGACTAATCTGCTCGGGGACTTGTCGCGGGACTGAACGTGAAATGACGCCGTCAATGAAGCTCCTGACCGGGCTGCTGATCCAGGTCATCGCCCGAGGTGAGCTACGAGCTAAGCTACGAGCTAAGCTACGAGCTAAGCTAAATACCTGTGAGTGTGTACGGGAGAGAAGCTAAGCTAAGCTAAGCTAAACTAACCAGGCTCCATTTAAATATCACGAT
>NW_020855953.1:0-711 GCF_000972845.2 Larimichthys crocea
CCCGTTAAACTTACCACCACAACTGTTTACACTTCATCACCCGCTGAACCTTTCAGATCTAACACAGACTTCCTGTCCACACACCTCAGCTTCTTTCAGTTTGTAGACTTATACGTGCAGGACATCCTTTACAGCTTCAACTGAGTCTCCAACTCACTCGATTCTTTAACTTGATTCTGTTTTATCACATGGACGCTTCATCTTACCACATAAACTCAGACTTTAGCTCACAGCTTGTTGGGTAAACACTCACTACATCGGAGCCTTGTGTTTTTTTTACTCATTTCCCCCGTCGATGTAGGTATAAGGCTTATTGTGTAGACACAGGCTCTGTGGATAACGCCGTACAGGCTCAGAACACCGGGGTGTGGCAGAACAAGGAAAACTTGAAAACCAAATTATAACCTTCGTTAGAAGAAGAAATGTTTGGAATCATCAGTGAGGAGACGATGACTGTTCGAGATGTCAATGATCAGAATTAACCTTGTGGCAGGCCGATGAATGGGGATAGAAAGCAACTTACAACAAGGGAAACAATCAAGCTACAGTGTAGCCACAGCTGTTGGTAGTGTTGTAGAGGAGGTCCTCTCTGAAGAGCTGGAGGTCTTCAGGAGGTCTGTGAAGGTAGAGAGGGACGCCCCTGATCTGTAGGAACTGGTAGGACGTTTCACCAACGGGGAACAACAGACAGAAAAGTTTGGATTGGAGACC
>NW_020855954.1:0-3800 GCF_000972845.2 Larimichthys crocea
GTTAGCTCATGTTAGCTTAGTTTGGTAGCTGCTGTTAGCTCATGTTAGCTCAGTTTGGTAGTTGTTGATAGCTCATGTTAGCTCAGTCTTTTAGCTGATGTTAGCTAATGTTAGCTCAGTCTGTTAGCTGCTGATAGCTAATGTTAGCTCAGTCTGTTAACTGCTGATAGCTAATGTTAGCTCAGTCTGTTAGCTGCTGATAGCTAATGTTAGCTCAGTTTGTTAGCCAGGTTGCCCCGGACTGTGAGCTTAGAGCCCCGGGGGAGTGTTAGTGTTTGTACCACAGGTGTTTTGGACCACTGGAGCTTTACAGGAGCCGGTGTCGTGCCAGAACAGGAGCTGGACAATACAGTTAGCATCGTAACATTTCGCAAACATGTGCTTTGCAGTAATATTAGCTTTGACTTTGGACTCGTTTGTTGACTTTAAACAGATTTCTAAGCTCGTGACGCACACTGTCCGTTAGCAAAGGCTCAGCAGCTTCTGTGGACATGATGGCAGAGGAGAAGAGAGTGAAGAGGACGCTGACGGAGGAAGCTAAGAAGAGAAAAGGAGAGAGTGAGCGAGCAAGAAGCCGCCGGACAAGAGTAAATGTGGGACTGACTTTTAGTGGTTGGTGAGAGCTTGGTGAAATAAAAGGCTGAAAGACAGACGCCGAGCTGGGCTGACTGCTGCTGGACTAGGCAGTGAGATCAGCTGCTGCTGGGTCTGGTTCTGGTTCTGGGCTGACTGCTGCTGGACTAGTCAGGAATATTACTGTTAAAAATCATTTTCCGATGTTTCTAATAAAGAATGTTCTTGATTATCCGGAGCAGCTGGGACTTTGTGTGCGTGGAAAGAAATGTTCCTGCCAGTTTTTAATGCAGCACAAAGAAAAACCTTCATTGTGTTGTGGTGGCAGAAATCTCAGAGACAGATCTCGACAAATAAAATCCAATTTGCATCTTTGGATTCGTTCATTTAAACCTCGTGTGTGGGTCGATGTGACGGTGACAGCAGGTTAACACAAAGACCAGATGTTCCAGCTCCTTCAGGAGCAAATACAAGACGCTGCCAGGCCAGGTGTGTGATCCCTGCAGCATGCTGCTGGTTTGCCCTGGGGCGTCATGACAACCTTTAAAAGAGAAGCCGGGATCACCTGGAGAGCAGCAGCCGGTTTTTACTCCGACGTCCCCAACAGACGTCTGAGACCGAGACGTCAAACTCACTGAACAGAGCCGGAGCTCACGAGTCATGAGTCAGTATGTCTGTAAGAAGCTGTTAGCTCATGTTAGCTCAGTTTGTTAGCTGCTGTTAGCTAATGTTAGCTCAGTCTGTTAGCTGCTGTTGGATAATGTTAGCTCAGTTTGCTAGCTGCTGTTAGCTCAGTTTGCTAGCTGCTGTTAGCTCATGTTAGCTCAGTTCGTGAGCTCAGAGCACCGCGGGAGTGTCAGTGTTTGGACCACCGGGAAGAAGAAGAAGAGGTTTACAGGCCTGGTGTTGTGCCAGAACAGGAGCCGGGCAATACATAAGATAAGCTATGAATAACGTATCCACTGTTTTTGTGCGACCCGGCTCTTACCACGTCTTTGCGGTCCAGGTTGTCCAGCACGGTGCTGAGCAGCTGAGCGCAGGCCTCGTGGTCCGGCTTACTCGAGTGGTCGTCCAGCTGCCCGCTCAGCTGGTCGGTGACAAGCGGCAGGAGCACGTCGCGACAATCTGCGGACGGAAACAGAGCTGCAGCACACGCTCCTTCACGGGGCACCATGTGATCTGCGAGGACTCGTACCTGGCTGCCGGAACAGGTCGCTCTCCACCATCTTACACATGCAGCCCAGCTTCTGACGCACGAGCTGGGAGTCGGGAATGCTCTCGATGAACTTCGCCAGGAGAACGCTGAGAAAAGAGAGAGAAGCCGAGGCAGCTGCGGCGTGATTTTAATGCCTCACGTCTCGTTAATTATTGTCACTGCAGGCTAATGAGAAGCACACACGGCGGGCTGATTTCACAGAGAAGAACGCCTCCTCCACTCAGAGGTAAATATGATAATTCGCAGTGAGTCAGGCAATTATCATTTCCTGCTGTGCAAACCCTCCGGAGAGTTACCTGAGCTCCACGGGATCAAACACAGTCTGGATGTCGTTAATGATGCTGGGGAGGTATTTCAGTATCGCTCCCTGGAAGAGAAGACGAGGCTGAATCAGGCACAGCGAGCTTCTCCTCGCCTCACTTTGTAAAACTTCTCAGTAACTTCATCCGCCGTACCTTTATCTTCACCCCCTCGTCCAGCGGCCGGTCCATGAGCGTGTTGAACGACAGGAAAAGGGTCCGGATGGAGTTGAAGAAGGCGTCTCCGTCCTCGCTGTTCCCGTAGAATCTGTGAATCAAAGCAAGCGCCGCGTCACGAGTGCTCATCTTCAAACCATAAGAGCGACACTCAGGTGTGTGTGTGCAGCAGCAGTACCTGAGATAAAGAACCCGGGACTGGACGATGAACCTGAACAGGTACTTGAGAGCTTTGAGAGCCGCGTACAGCCTCTCAGTGAGGGCGGGCTCCTCGGCGTGGCCCACGTAGTAGTTGAGGACTCGGGTTAGCTTCCTGAAGAGGCGAAGGAGCCGAGCGTCATCGAGGGTAGAAGAAGAAGAAGAAGAAGAAGAAGAAGATGAACAACAACAACAGCGCTCAGACTCACGTGTACGCCAAAGTGGCACTGAAGTGCTTGTTGATGTACGTCTCCAGGACCGGGTTGAAGTGCTGGAACTTGATGTCGCCGATGAGAGTGATGATGAAGACCTGGTGAGAAACAGAACAGCGTTTCTGTCAATGTGTCCTTTAATAGTTTGAAGGCAGATACTACACTTTCAGGCGAGGGCAGCACAACCGCGCTCGTTAATTAATATTAATTAATGTTACACAGTCCAGGTTCAAACAGGTCGTCCTCCATCACAGCTGTCTGAAGCTAAAAGTTGAACTGTGTTTCCTCTGGAGAGTTTGTCTGCTCAAATATGAACAACAGACTGTACAGACGGAAACTTCTGCAGAGACTACGTCCAGTTTTAGACAGTCTGCGGGGACGTCACAGAGACTACGTCCAGTTTAGACAGTCTGCGGGGACGTCACCCACAGACTGTCCTAAAACGCTGGACGTAGTCCTCTTATGACGTCCCTCGGGATACTTCGTAAACCTGACGTCGAGTCTCCGTAATCGTATCCCCTCATAGTGTCTTTAACTAAAACCTTGACGTAAGGTTCTCCTTGACGTCCCACGCATTAGCATTTCTAGAGACCGTGTGGCCGGTAGTCTCGTATGACTTCACCCGCAACTGCATAAAACCTGGTACGTAGTCTCATGGGAATACTTCCCACCCCCAGACTGTTCTAAAAAACTCTGGACAGTAGTCCCGTGAGTGCCCCAGGGGGGTCAGATGTTCGTAAAGAACTGACGGTGTTCTCGTGAGTCGGCCTGCATGGGACTGTTCCTACCTGGACTAGTCTCCGGACGTCCCGGCAAGAGGCTGTCTAAAACTGGACTTAGTCGCCGTGGTCTTCGACAGCATCTGTCTAAAAACTGGACGTATCTCCGTCGCGCCCTGCAGGACGTATAGCTAAAACCTGACGCCGTAAGTCTTCCCCTGTGAGCCTCCCCGACTGTCTAAAACTGGACGTAGTCTCTGGACGTCCCCGCACGCAGACTGTTAAACAACCTGGACTAGTCTGCGAGACGTTCCCCAGAAACAGCGTCAACTGTTCTAAAAAAACCTGGACGTAGTCCCCGTGACGTCCCGCAGGAACTGTTCTAAAACTGACGTTAGTCCCGTAG
>NW_020855955.1:0-29952 GCF_000972845.2 Larimichthys crocea
TGCATCAAAAATGGCCCACATTTAACTGAATTGTATTTTGCTATGGTCTGTATTTGTGCTTGTAACTTGTTACAAGTGCCTGCTGAGATTTGGGTAGCAAACCATGTATGAGTTCTTGTGATAACTTCTAAGGCTAAGGATAAGGGTCAGATTCCCACTTTGAGAAGATTCACTATTCAGAGTGGGAAACAACTAAAATTCAGTTTCTTGTAACCATTTGAAGGTTTCTGATCACATCCAGATCCAGGACAGGATCGCTCTGCTTTTATTCCTCTTCATCAGACTCTGAACCACTTTATGGTGTAAGGATCTCTGACCTTTCATCAGAAATATTTTGTGACTTGGTATTCCCTGAGTGTTTTTCTTATTAATGATGTTCTTACATATGACAGTGTATGCTATATTGTCTTCTTACCCTGCATTTTTATTCTTATTCTGTTGAATAGTCAGACAATATGGTTAGTAAATGTGTTAATCTCGACCTTGAAGGTAAGAGCGGGTAATCAGAAGATCGGCCGGTTCAATCCCCAGCTCCTCCAGTCTGCATGTTGAAGATACTGAACCCCAAATTGCTCCTGAGGCTGCGCCAGTGTGAATGTGTATGGAATGGTTAGCTCCTCAAACTGATGAGCAGTTAGCACCTTGTATGGCAGCCAATGCCATCAGTGGTATGAAATGTGCGTGAATGGGTAATATATTTATTATATAAATATAATGTTATATTTAAAAATTTTATTTATTTATTTATTTATTTATTTATTTATTTATTTATTTATTTATTTATGTACTGTAAAGCACTTTGAGTGGTCAGAAGACTAGAAAGGCGCTATATAAGTACAGTCCATTACCATTTATCTGTTCCTGTGAGTTTCCATACAGGACATGTACTCAAACATGTATTTTGGCTACGCACCAAATTAGTACACTTTTTAATGTTTTTGTCTTACATTTTGTAACATATAGAATGAATGCAAAGGGAGTGATCCTGAAGGCATTTGACCAGTACAGTACTGGAAGACCTGCCTTGACTTTCACACCATGAAAGGAGAGAAGAACTACATCTCTGTGTACAAAGGAAGTGGTGAGCTGAATGAGCATTCGTCATCAGTTCTGGCAAACCCTTCAGCATCTTTCAGTTCCATAATATAGTTTTACAAATCGTAACTTTACTGTTTTTGGTCTCACACTTTCATCATGGAAAGGTTTTCTCAGGAGTTGATGAGACCAAAACAGGGCTAAAAGACGAGTTAATATTGGACTTAGAGTTGTCTGGTGACCACATTGTCATTCTCTGAATTCTGACCTCTCCTGGTCATAAAATTCTATTACATTAAGGGCATCTCTTTTCTTACAGATTGTTTTTCCCGTGTAGGTTAACCGGCATGTGGGGAAGCAGCAGCTGTCCATTGGTAAAAAATGTGATAGTCTAGGAACCGTTGAGCATGAGTTCCTGCAGCTTTAGGCTTCTGGCATGAGCAGCCAGAGTGACCGTGTATGATTATGTCACCATCATGCAGGATCACATCAGAAAAAAAAGTAACATTAACATGGATCACCTTGAATTAGAGCTCAAACACCTTTTCTCCTTATGGTTACATTTTTTACACATAACTGAGGTTGCAATTCTGTTGTTCCATCAATCTTCCTCAGATAAAACTAGCAACTTCAAAAAACATGATGACTCGAGTGCTCTAGGTGTTCCCTATGACTACGGCTCTGTAATGCACTCAGCAAAACGTCCTTCAGCATCGGTTCTGAGCCCACCATCGTCACCAAGGATCCCCCACTTTATGGATGTGATTGGTCAGAGGATTGGGTTCAGTGCCAGTGCCTAACCAAACTCAACCTTCTCTACAACTGCAGTGAGTCATATCATCAATCAAACATACATGGAGAAAGATTACCTTCATTCCACAAGTTTGCACATTCCACAAGAGAGTCTGGGGACAACAAATTCTATGTACAGCAATAGTTGCAACTATATCACAGCTTAGTAAACTTAGTATATTTATTTTTACTTTCATTACTCTTAGCATAACAGTCTTAACTTAGCTATCTCGCTTTAACTCCAAAGGTTCTTGACAACTCTCAGAATATGTCACAGTTTATATACTCTGGTGCCGAGATCCAGGCACTTCATTGGTGAAGTGGTTTCCAAAAAAAGGCGATATCAGTGGCATACTGATTATGCATTATGTGTATTTCAGCAATGCAGAATATATTTGTTCTCAAAATATTGCACAAATTAGTAAAACTACATTGTAAGTAAGTAAGCAAGTGAAGTGTGAATGAAGCAAACAATGAAGAAACATGAGGTAATAGTGTACAATGTAATGAGATTCAACCTGCATGAGAGAAGCATGTATATCATGATATAATCAGGATCGGATATTGAATGAAGAGGGGAATACACAGTGACCTATTTTGAAAACAGTAGACTTAATGTACTATACATGCTCCATAGTAAAGGGGCTAAATAATCTACACTGGGAAGGTCCTTTGCGTTTCAATCAGTAAACTGAAATCACTTATTGAAGAACAATTTTTGTCCCATAATAATTTAGCAGTTACTAAAAGGTCAGAGTTTTCCTGTAGAAGATAATTCAGTATAGATTGATAATCTTGGGCAATAAACTTTAAGTTAATAATCAACAGTAATAAACCTCAGGTCAACCGTCTCTACAACGCAATGAGTCATCTCAACCTGTCACTCTGAAAGCTGGATATGTTTGATATGCTGGATATATTTCTCTTCTTAATATTATTGTCAAAATGATTTTTTTAACATCTCTATCATGCTTGATCTGATAAAGAAATTTGTCAAGGTGCATAATAAATATTGATGTATTTCTTACAGAATACTTGTTAGCTTTACTGGGCCAAAACAACAGCTTCTTACTGGTTGGATTAAACCTGACCTGACCAAAATTTAACTTAGCATAGAGAATCCTGTCAATGATCAAAATAAAACAAGCTGTTTCTGTGTCTGGCTTCCGACAGCTTGGCTGCTCTGGGGCAAATTGACGCAGCCTGCTCGCGGCATCTGTCACGAATATTGTCACACTTTTAAATATACACTTCAGCCTCACAAACAGAATATTCTCACGGCTAATACTGTTTTATCAGATTTAATAGAACATGAAATAGGTTGAAGCTTTTCTCATTTGGATAAAGCATATGAGTTCGTCCCTGGAAAGTAATCTTGACTTTCCTTTAGTACTGTTGTTGGTCCCAATTCCTCAGATTCTACTCTCTTGTATTGTGTTGTTGTTGCATTTTTTTGCATTAAGAAAGACATAAAAGTCATTTTTACCGGACCAAGGGAATGAAAAAATACTGTAAAAAAGCGAGTGATATACTTGATTGACCTGGTAAATGGCAGGCATCAGTCCAGTCCTGATTATTTAATTTCTGATTTTATCATAATCAATAATTGATCCAAAGCACACTTCCAGTGTAAACTAAAGTAATAACTACATAAATAATTAGTAGCCTTCCAATTAAGATAAAAGTCTTGGTCATTTCAATCTGCTGTTTGCTGCTCTTGATGAAACTCTTTTTTTTCTCTCCACAGCCACGTCTTCTACCTTTGTGGCTTAGCGTAACTTTGAGCAGGGAGAACTTTGTGGGATGATTCAGGGTCCTGGTGGAAACAGAAAGTGGGATCAGCGTAGTTCTGTGGGAGGAGGGCCTCACACTGACTTTCTCCAACATGGGACAATGCAAAGGTGAATGTCAGTCATTTAACAATGCATGATGTGCTAAACTTTGAGTCATTTCTAATTAGTGTTAACAGTGGCAGACTTAGACAAAAGAAATGAATGAAAAACATCTCTGTGTGTTTGTTTCAGTCAGCAGTGACAAGTAAAAGTAGTCACATCCACATTCTCCCTTATCAGGCCTCATACAGTAGATACTGGCCTTGCTTTCAGTGTCTGTTTTAAACACTAACCCTGATTTTTAATAAATAATCTGTACAAAGTACAGGCTGCATTTAAACAACATGGATCTTATTACCTCTACAAGGATGTTTGTTTTCACCAAATGGAAAAAAGAAAAAAAAAAACATCATATTCACTTTGATTATTGTTGCAAGGTCCTTTGTAATACAACCAGTGGTTGCAGATTAGAAAAAAAAGCTCTGCACTATTCAGTTGTGGTCTTGTGATTTGTATGAGGTTCCAAGATTGACTATGACATTTTATTATTTATTAGATACAATTTAAAGAGGGATTTGTGTCATGGTTGTTGTAAAATCTGCACAAGATGAATGTTCTTACACATGTTGTCCCTGAATTTGATTGGAAAATGTTGCCTTTACAAAAGATAATAAAACTATTTATTTGGAGTCAGTCAATGTTCTTTAACTTTTATCCTTACTCATACTGAGCTAAAGGTCTATCCACAAGCTGTGTGGCTAATAACATTTGACCCATACAGCACTAAAACCTTGTGGTGATTTATTCCTGTCCAGTAATCATGGACAGAACTAATTTAACTTTCAATGTTTAGATTACTATGTTAATATAACAAACTTTGAGGGCTGATATTACCCATTGTTATCTCCTTGTGACCTCAGGACGGTTACTTCATGCACTTCAGCACAGCTTCTGATGAACCTGGTGACCGTGCATTCCTGGGAGAGCGCTGCTTTACCCCAAACTGGATTGCCCAGTGTCTGCATTCTTCCTCTCTACACCGGAGCAGCTGACGAGGTTCTCAATATTCTGGTTCGAGAGTATAACAAAACACCGCCCTGGTGGTGTGTCGAAACTCATCAAGAGTATTCAGGTAATTAAATGAAATATAATAATTATCATTAAAGCCTTAACGTATACACCGGGAACTGTCTGACTTTGGTGAAGATTTAGAATGTGCAAGTGTGAATCATCAGAAACTCAGTGATTTACCCAGAAATCTTAAAAACTGGTTACATTTATAATTAATTAAATACAATAAAACATAATAATTAATTATATATATATATAATATATATTTTATTTATTTTATTTATTTTTTTCTTTACAGGAGGTGTCAGGGACTCCTGGGAAATGATAAATCAATCTGGTCAGGGCTGGAAGGTCCGTGTGGTGTTTGAGGGTGTTGAGGGGAAAGGAGTCCATCAAAGGGGGTTTTCTCTTCGATGCCATTAACCTATCATCACAAAGTGCCCACGACACATTTGCACATCCGCACATTACCGCCTGCTGGCACCACACCACCAGGAAATAAATGTATAGCCCTCGCTTTTTGTCACCAGAGTTACTCCTTCCAGGTAAAAAGAAGAATAGTAGAATATTATGTCAACTATGTGTTGACGTGCCCACCCCCCCCCCCCCACCCCCCCACCCCCGCCCCCCACGCCCCCCCCACCGCCCGCCCCCCAACCCCCCCCCCCCCCCCCCCCCCCCCCCCCCCCCCCCCCCCCCCCACCCCCCCCCCCCCCCCCCCCGCCCCCCCCCCCCCCCCTCCCCCCCCGCCACCCCACCACCACCCCAGCCCCCCCCCCCACCCCCCGTAACTGTGCTTCTCACTGTCACGCACCGCTCTCAGCACGCACAATGTTATTTGATATCCAGGCTTCACACAATTGTTTCTATAGTACAAGTTACCATGTTATTATTTTTGACAATCGCTGGTTGCGTTTTTTGTTTTTGGAATATAAGGATAGGTAGGATATAGTAGGATTTGACATAACACAAGTTGCCATCTCTCCACTGTAAATTTTTTGTATATCTATATTTGGCTTCTTTTTTTTTCTAACTAAAGTAGCAAGTACGTGAATGTTACTCATACACGCGTGATTGAGTAGGAGTAGACATAATAGGGTAGAAGTGACCGCCAGGGTAATTCGGCCCTGGACTTCACCACTGACTCAGCGGCCCCAATGACCAAACAATCCAAGTGGCCGTGCCTGTTCCATGGCAGCAGGCAACTATGGCTCTGATGTATCAACAATCTGAACATTCAAGACAGCAAATGAAACATTGCAAAAACCAGATGGTGCCACCACTGAAACCCTGGGCAATGAAGTCCTGCTGAACGGTAAGAGAATAGGTGGAAATTTAGCTTGATTATCCACACCCCTTCTGTTTTTATACAGTGGAATGGAAGTCAGTTTGTCATTCCACCCAACAGAGAATGACAGTGGGCTTGCCGTGTTCTTCCAGGCACTCATAACTACTGGGACAATCCCATGAAGGTGGGCTCTCAGAGTGATTGAATCTGATGGTAGCCATTACTATCGCAGCCCAGGTTTCGGAAAACCGTACCGTTCATCACCCACAAGTAGGCTGAAGAGCCGACAGTGTCACAAAGGAGATGAATGCTTCTGTCCTCCTTCAGTACTAAGTGTGGAGGACTTCAACCATTAACAAGACCAGGGGCCGTCTGTGACATGGCTTGCGTGGTATTCCATGTGAAAACTTGGCCGCATGCCAAAACTAGAAAGACTGACACACAAAACAGATTCTGATGTATCAAGTAAGCTTATGCATGGATCCACGCAAATGTTTTCGTTTTGTACTCCCAATGAACATTGGGAATGCGCGCCATATACAGAGGCTGCAAATCCTTCCCGTCCACGCTCCCATTTAAAGATATAGTTCTACTGAATACCAGGAGAAATCAACAGGCGGTGTGTTTTAGAAAGCTCTGCAGCTCTAATTTCACCATCAAGAAATATAGCGACGACCACAAACATGATATTGTGAATGTGCACATGCCCCAAAGTGCATTGCGCTTGGGTTTACTACGGGACTAATTAAAAATAACACTATTTACTCACCCAGAAGCCCCCATCGCGCCCGTGGCCAGCCTGGTTTTTCCCAACATGCGTTAGTCATAGACTGGAAGGATTCAGGCGTTTTGAAACCAAGGCCACCATCTTGCCATGATTATGTTCGCTGCATTTGGTGCCACGCACATATGATGACATTGGATGAAATGAAATTGTTCCCTTTTAACAATAAAACAATATTCATGCGTGGATGCCGTCTTTTTAGCAAGGATGTGGTGCGTCAATAGCGTTCCAATTACATTAAGGAACCGCACTTGCTTGCAAATTTGCGGTTTAGTCGAGACCTGTTCCAACAGCTTTCAATGAAAGGGAATTGTGATGTACCAGATGACTTGCGGATGATTCCATACCACACGCTGGCATGCCTCGGCTCAGAGGGTTGAACTGGACACGTCCTGACCGATCAGCCAAGCTCCTGCTGGAATGCCCCTGTTGCCCAGGAACCCCCAGCGTGGTCAGACCTGTTGTGGACACAGACACCCCTGGCAACTTGCCGTGTTGTTGCTCGTCTCGCACATTGGCCGTTGTAAAACGAAATGGGCTTATGGTCAATTAATCCCATCATTGCAGGTTCCCTCTAAACAACGCCTACGCTGGCCTGTTGTTAATAACCATTTTGCCTTCTCACAGTGCGCATGCTTTATATCTACCCATATAATTGCAAAACACGGTGGTGTGGTGTGTAATTGTTTTCATAAGTGTGTCTCTGCCGGTGCACACACTCTGATGACTACTTGTTGCCAACTTAACATTTGCCCAGCATCACCTATAGTGGCGTCCAAGGAAATAGCTTGTAGAAACGTGCGTGACGACAGCTTATGAAGTTGCGGTTGCACTGGCACATTTCCCACGATTCATTTCAACGTTTGTAATCCTGAACGTGAGCGTGAAAAAGACGTAGCCCCTTTTTTATGCATACGCTAGGTTTGTCATGAGGCCCCCAGGAGATACACACACAACTATCTTGAAGATCATATCTGTTTCTGAAGCGTGCATGAACTGTTTCACGTTGTCCTGCAGAATATAGCTCATTGCGGCCTAAAATCTTCAGCCTCTTCCCGCGCTCTTGTCGTCCCAGGTGATGGCTGATTCGGAGGAGGCCCATGATGAAGGTGCTCCACTGGAATGACTAATAACCACCGTGGTCAAGCGCATGTGGTAGGTGCAGTGGCAGCAGCCATGTTGGTGGTTTCTTTACTGATTGCCTGGAGGATGAGGATGAGATTGCAAGTTAAAGGTGATGAGGTGCTGCTCGAACAGCCCTTGCTGATTTATGGACATGTGTGTGAACATTAGAGTCATAACTAATTGTCATCATTGAACTTTAGGTTAGCGATAATTAACTGTCCGCAAACTCCAAGTTCTTTAATTGTGTTTGAAAATCTATTCTAAATATGTCTGTTTCATTACAGGAGCACCCAACCAAAGGGTTACCTTCTACTTCAGGGCTGTCCAAACTTCTTTTAAAGAGGGACAGATTTGACAATGTGAAGATGCCCCGGGGCCAATACTAACATTTTAAAAATGAAGATTAAAAGTTACCGTCTGTAACAATTTTATTTTCATCGTCACATTTCCAGTTCTTCCTTTCTTTCACATCTGAAGTCAGATAACAAAGAATAAACTGTATGGAATACATTAAACATGCAAGTTGATACAAATCTAAACCTCATGTTCATTTTAAACATGACTTATAATGATAAATACAAAGTCTGTTAACATTTAAGTTTAAAACATATCACTCTTGATCTAGTCTTTCACAAGATCTTTCAGAAAGTAATATTTTCTGTCACATCTACAGATATAACACCAGCATGTTAGAGGTTAACATGTAACATACTCAAATGCTTTGTTATGTCAACCAAAAAAAGCCAAATCTTCCAGCATACAGTATCTGACAATCCTAGCATACCATAAATAATATATTGTAAAAATAAAGCTGAGGGCTGCATGAAATCTGACCATGGGCCATGATTGGCCCCCGGGCTGGACATGCCTGTTCTATTTCAACCACTCCATGATGATGTCCTGAATAAATCAGTACTAAAGAGAGAGCACATTACCTAATGATCCTAACAATTCATTCAGATTGTTATCTGACTCCTTTTCATGTATTTCTTTCTAAATAAAATCTTTTGGCAGCATACATGTTCGTGTGTATTTCCTTCATGATGAAATGTAGAAATTCAGTTGTCATTGTCAGTTATTATAGAGTAAGTTATTTATAGTAATGTTGTTACTTACAGTGTCTGTTTGTCTTTAATGCAAAAAAGCTACTGCTCACCCCACCCCCTCTTCCGTGGCAGTGTTGATAGTGCGGACATGAGTATGCCTTTGTACAAGTATGTAGAGTTTCAACCATAGACAGTATAAAGAAGTATGTTGTAGCAGTGACATCACGCCTCAGGTTTCTGAAGAGCCTTTGTGACACTGAATGACACCTGGGTGCTCAAACAAATCTGTAACAGCACCCACCTGTTATTATGTATAAAAACTCAGACTTCAGACTCCACTTGTCATGAATGGGGGAATTAGCTATAGAGACCGAAATTATTTTTTGTAACAGGCTGTAAACATGTTGAATTTTGCTGTGAAGTTGGATATTTGGTAACCCTTCATTTTAGAGTCTGCAAATTACCAGGCATTTACTATGAAACTAGACAGTGTTATAAAGAGAGGTGCAGGGTCACAAAAGCCTCACACTGGTCAGGAGGTGTGTAGAAAAACAGGTTGACTTTTATTCAGTCATCAAACCAAAATAGTCATTTAACAACAAGGAAGAATAACCAAACCATTCTCAACATATATACACTCTGATAGGCCTTCTCCCCAGTTCAAACCAGCCTATCCGAGTAGAGCTGTGGAAGGGAGAACGAACAAGATTAACAATAAAAACCATCATTTCTTTGATTTGCTTGTCCCAACAAATACATATTAAATTCTGCAATATAAACAACACTGTACATTTAAAAATGAAAATCAATGAAATGTACAACATGAATTCAAACTTCTAGATTGCCATAACTACTGAGGTGTGCTCCCTCTTTAAGCATATTTCCAGATGCACAAAGGACTTAAAGCAGGTGATTCAAATTCAAACTGTTCCTTTGGCATTATGATTGAATTTTTAATATGTTTTTTGAAATTAATTAACCTCTGATGACAATGCTGTGTCTCTTCTAATTAATATAAAGAATCAGTTAAATAAATAAAACAAAGAAAATGTAACATACTTAGCAAAGATAGCCCAGCAAACAGTGAGAGAGTTGGTGCTTCCTCACAACAGTAACCAAATAAACAGCATACTGGCTCTTAAGAGGTTAAAGGTTTTATAAGCCAGCTACACATGCGCACACATACAGTCTCCTCACATACAGTATTGGAACAGTGAGGCTAATTCCTTTATTTTTGCTGTAGACTGAAAAAACTTGGGTTTGACATCACAAGCTGGATATGAGACAAGAGATCAACATTTCAGCTTTTGTTTCCAGATATTTACATTTTGATCTGATACACAACGTAGAAGATAGCACCTTTTGTTTGAACGCCACCCATTTCTCATATGAGCAAAAGTATTGGTACAGATAGACTTAAAGTAGATTACAGTAAATAAAACTTATTATTTAGCTGCGTATCCTAAGCTTGCAATAACTGCATCAAGCCTGTGAACTTTTGTGATGCTTTTCCAGGCTTTGACCGCAGCCTCTTTCAGTTGTTGTTTGTTTTGGGGGGTTACCCTCTTCAGTCACCTCTTTAGCAGGCAAAATGCGTGCTCTGTAGGGTTTCAGTCTGGAGATTGACTTGGCCAGTCTAAAACCCTTCCCTTATTGGTCCTGATGAACTCCTTTGTTGTTCTGGCAGTGTGTTTTTGGTCATTATCTTGCTGCATGATGAAGGATCTCCCTAACAGTTTGGTTGCATCTTTCTTTAAATTAGCAGAAAAATGTTTCTGTAGACCTGTGTGTTCATTTTGCTGCTGCCATCATGGGTTACATCTGGCATGCGGTGAGGTCAAGCTGGGTTTTTGTCTTGTCTTGTCATTTCCTGTTTTATTTTGAAAAGTAACTCTCCTCTCGTTTCAGGTTACTTGCCCTTCCGCATGTGTCACCAGTCGGCTTGTCTTCCCTGATTCCTGATTGTGTCCACCTGTTTCCACATTGCCCTCATGTGTCTTATAGTCTGCGTCTCCCTTTGTCTTGTGCCAGAGTGTTTCATTCTAGTCGTTCACCCAAGCCAGTCTTTTCCACAGTCCTTGATCTACCTTGCTTCTCCACATAACATGTTCTTGTAGTTTTTGCCTCCACGTGAGTGATTTTTTTGTTGTAAATTTCATAGTTTATGGTCATTGTTTTCTGTTCAGTTTTATAGCGGATTTAGCTTTTGTCCTCCCTTTTTGTGGAGTGATTTTCTTTTTCTTTTTCCTCTTTGCTTTTATGTTTTTCCCCTCTTTGGAGTGGTTTTGTTTTGTAGAGTATATTTTTGAAAACGTATCTTTATTTTTTGATTCTAGTGTAATTTTCATAGTGTTCTTTGTGTCACTCAGTGTTGGAGTTCTCCAAATAAAGTTCTGCCTGGTCGGTAATATATCTGCATCTGAGTCCTTCTTAAGTCCAGGTCTGACAACATCATCAATGAAAATGAATGAGCCCATTTCATAAGAAGCCATGACATTACCTCCACTGCGTTTCACAGATGAGCTTGTACTGTGTTGTGTGTCCGAAGTCTGAATCTTGAGTTAGAGACTAAGCCTTGACTTCTGCAACATTTTATTCATAAATTCAATCTTATTTTCAAGAAAGGCACCAGAGCACTTCAGAGTTCAGTGCAGCAGGTTTTCGTTCATAAAGGAAAGTAGTTTTTCAGCTCAAAACATCATCTTTTATAATGGTATAATCTCAAAATTGGTACCACCCATTTTTATTCCCCTTCAATAAAATAATAGTATCAAAATCACATGATTCTCTAGTATCCAATCAAATTATTTGGGCTGGATTTTCTAAAACTGATAGCATATATTACATCCGGTGACACAGCATGCCTTGTTCAACTTTATTTCAACTCGCTTTTATTTGACCACCCTCACGTTTCTACTTTGTTTTCTGCCTTGTGTCTGTCCTCCCTTTTCCACACAATTAAGTTTCAACCTCTATACTGCAAGTTTCTAAGAATTTAATTTATTACACATTTTCACATTGTTAAGGCTCGTGGCTATGATTGTATTACTTATATTTCCATTACAAACAAGTGATCTACTACTAAGAGGATAACAATCCCAAACTAAGATGCTACAAAAAAAAAAAACATGCAAAACTAAGAAATCCAGACATGGTTAGTGTTTTATATTAGATGTAGATATTTTAAATGGTTTCAGTCCTGAATGTCAGTGTAGGCCATTGCCAGGGATAACATGCTGTGAATACAGTACAATTTAGTTTTTTTTAGTAGTTAGTTTATTTTTTCTGTTTAAAAGTCCTCCTGATCTCTACACGTTTGGTTTCTAACCGATCACAGCAATATTATTTGCCCATAACTGTCACAATCCACTCCGGTCCCCTGCCTGCTTTTCCCTCTTACCTGCACCCAGTAACTTTCCACTCACCTGTCAGCCCCGCCTCCTTTTATGCATACGCAAGCTTTGTATATGAGGCCCCAGGAAATCACACACAACTATTCTTGAAGATCATTCTGTTTCTGAAGCGTCATGACTGTTGTCTACTTGTCCTCAGATATATCTCATCTGCTGGATCCTCAGCCCTTCCCCGCTCTGTCGTCCACGCTGATGCTGATCTGATGAAGGCCACTGATGAAGGTGCTCCACATGCTGCTAATAATCCCACCGTGGTCACAGCTGTGGTAGGTTCAGTGGCAGCAGCCATGTTGGTGGTTTCTTTACTGATTGCCTGGAGGATGAGGAGGAGATTGCAAGTTAAAGGTGATGAGGTGCTGCTCGAACAGCCCTTGCTGATTTATGGACATGTGTGTGAACATTAGAGTCATAACTGTCATCATTGAACTTTAGGTTAGCGATAATTAACTCTCCGCAAACCCCAAGTTCTTAAATTGTGTTTGAAAATCTGTTCTAAATATGTCTGTTTCATTACAGGAGCACCCAACCAAAGGGTTACCTTCTACTTCAGGGCTGTCCAAACTTCTTTTAAAGAGGGACAGATTTGACAATGTGAAGATGCCCCGGGGCCAATACTAACATTTTAAAAATGAAGATTAAAAGTTACCGTCTGTAACAATTTTATTTCATCGTCACATTCCAGTTTTCCTTTTCTCACATCTGAAGTCAGATAACAAGAATAAACTGTATGGATACATTAAACATGCAAGTTGATACAAATCTAAACCTCATGTCATTTTAAACATGACTTATAATGATAAATACAAAGTCTGTTAACATTTAAGTTTAAAACATATCACTCTTGATCTAGTCTTTCACAAGATCTTTCAGAAAGTAATATTTTCTGTCACATCTACAGATATAACACCAGCAGTTATGTCCTTAGAGGTTAACATGTAACATACTCAAATGCTTTGTTATGTCAACCAAAAAAAGCCAAATCTTCCAGCATACAGTATCTGACAATCCTAGCATACCATAAATAATATATGTAAAAATAAAGCGGAGGGCTGCATGAAATCTGACCATGGGCCATGATTGGCCCGGGGCTGGACATGCCTGTTCTATTTCAACCACTCCATGATGATGTCCTGAATAAATCAGTACTAAAGAGAGAGCACATTACCTAATGATCCTAACAATTCATTCAGATTGTTATCTGACTCCTTTTCATGTATTTTTTCTAAATAAAATCTTTGGCAGCATACATGTTCGGTGTATTCCCTTCATGATGAAATTAGAAATTCAGTTGTCATTGTCAGTTATCATGAGTAAGTTTATTATAGTAATGTTGTTACTTACAGTGTCTGTTTGTCTTTAATGCAAAAAAGCTACTGCTCACCCCACCCCCTCTTCCGTGGCAGTGTTGATAGTGCGGACATGAGTATGCCTTTGTACAAGTATGTAGAGTTTCAACCATAGACAGTATAAAGAAGTATGTTGTAGCAGTGACATCACGCCTCAGGTTTCTGAAGAGCCTTTGTGACACTGAATGACACCTGGGTGCTCAAACAAATCTGTAACAGCACCCACCTGTTAATGTAAAAAACTCAGACTTCAGACTCCACTTGTCATGAATGGGGGAATTAGCTATAGAGACCGAAATTATTTTTGTAACAGGCTGTAAACATGTTGAATTTTGCTGTGAAGTTGGATATTTGGTAACCCTTCATTTTAGAGTCTGCAAACCAGGCATTTACATGAAACTAGACATGTTATAAAGAGAGGTGCAGGGTCACAAAGCCTCACACTGGTCAGGAGGTGTGAAAAACAGGTTGACTTTTATTCAGTCATCAAACCAAAATAGTCATTTAACAACAAGGAAGAATAACCAAACCATTCTCAACATATATACACTCTGATAGGCCTTCTCCCCAGTTTCAAACCAGCCTATCCAAGTAGAGCTGTGGAAGGGAGAACGAACAAGATTAACAATAAAAACCATCATTTCTTTGATTTGCTGGTCCCAACAAATACATATTAAATTCTGCAATATAAACAACACTGTACATTTAAAAATGAAAATCAATGAAATGTACAACATGAATTCAAACTTCTAGATTGCCATAACTACTGAGGTGTGCTCCCTCTTTAAGCAATTTTTCCAGATGCACAAAGGAATAAAGCAGGTGATTCAAATCATACTGTTCCTTTGGCATTATGATTGAATGTTAATATATATGTATCTGTTCTCTTTACAGGAGGTGTCATGGACTCCTGGGAACTGCATAACATCAATCTGGTCAGTGAGTCACGGAAGGTCCGTGTGGTGTTTGAGGGTGTGAGGGGAAAGAGTTCATCAAAGGGAGGTTTCTCTCTCGATGACATTAACCTATCATCCACAAAGTGCCCACGACACATCTGGCACATCCGCAACATTACCCGCCTGCTGGCCACCACACCACCAGGAAATAAACTGTATAGCCCTCGCTTTCTGTCACCAGCAGGTTACTCCTTCCAGGTAAAAGAATATAATAGAATATATATAGTCACTATGTGTATGACGTGCTAAAAGACTGAAATCAGTGTGTCCCAGGCAAAAAGCTAGTATCCTCATCAGTTGATGATCATGTTGAAGACGTAACTGTGACAATATCCACTAAGCTTTTTAGCCAGAAATGGTTATTTGATATCCAGAGCTTCACACAATTGTTTCGTATAGTTACAGTTACCATGTTATTATTTGACAATCGCTGGTTGGTTGTTTTGGTATATAAGGGTAGAGTAGGATTCATAGTAGGATTTGACATAACACAATGTCTGCATAGCTCTCCACTGTAACATTTTTTGTTAAATATCTATATTTGGCTTCTTTTTTTTTTCTAAATAAAGTAGCAAGTACGTGAATGTTACTTCATACCACTCTGTGATTGTAGGTAGGAGTATACCTAAATGGTAGAAGTGACCGTCCAGGGTACATGGCCACCTACTTCCACCTGACCTCAGGCCCCAATGACCACAATCTCAAGTGGCCGTGTCCATGGCAGCAGGCAACTATGGCTCTGATGGATCAACAATCTGACATCAGACAGCAAATGAACATGCACCGAATGGTCACCACTGACCCTGGCAAGAAGTCCTCTGACGGTAAGAGATAGGTGGATAATTTAGCTTGATTATCCACTCCTTCTGTTTTTTAAACAGTGAATGGATTCCAGTGAGTTGTCATTCCAGGGAATGACCGTTCTGTTTCTTCCAGGCACTCAGTACTACTGGGACAATCCCAGGAAGGTAGGCTCTAAAGTGACTGCATCTGATGGTAGCTATTACTATCGAGGCCCAGGTTACGGAACAAGTGTCTTCATCACCCATAGTAGGCTGAAGAGCCGAAAGTTCATCAAAGGAGATGATGCCTTCTTCCTCTTCAGTCTGGAAGGTGTGGACTTCAGACACTTAACAAGACCAGGGGCCTCATGTACAAATGCTTGCATGTATTTCCATGTGAAACTTGGCGTATGCCAAAACCCGGAAACTGACGTACGCACAAAAAAATTCAGATGTATCAAAGTATGCTTATGCATGGATCCAAGCATGTTTCTTTTGTACATCCCAATCAACGTGAAATTGAGCGCATATACAGAGGTGCCAAACTCCTCCCTGTCCACGCCCCCATTTAAATGATATAGTTACTGAATACCCGGAGACAATCAGGGGCTTGTTAGAAAGCTCTGCAGCTCTAATTTCACCAGCAGAAAATAAACAACAATACTGTTTAACAGCATTGTATGGGAATTTGAATTACCTGAATGACTGGATTCGGATGATTCCATACCACACAGCTAATAATAATAATAATAATAATAATAACAATAATAAATTTATAATGCACTTTACATTTGAAGCAAATCTCAAAGTGCTACAATACACACACATAATATACGCACACAAAGCAAGAAGTACTGTAAATCACAACAAAAGAAATCACGTTAAAAACGATGAGGAAAAAAGGAAAGTTTTAAGTCTTTTTTTAAAACTTTCAAGGGTCTGTGATGCTCTCAGATGGTCAGGAAGGGCATTCCATAGGCGTGGTGCAGCGGCACAGAAGGCTGGCATGGCTCGGCTCAGGGTTGACTGGCACACTCCTGACTGATCAGCCAGCTCCTGCTGGAATGCCCCTGTTGCCAAGAACCCCAGCGTGGTCAGCACCTGTGTGGTCCGTGGTCAGCACAGACAACCCCTGGCACTTGCCGTGTTGTGGTCTCTCGCACACTGGCCTTGGTAAAAGAAAATCGGCTTATCGGCAATTATCATCATTTGCAAGTAAATCATTGCGTTCCTTAAATCGCTCACGTCGGATTGCACCATTTGCAAGGTCCTCTAACAACACTAACGCTGCCTTTGTTAATACCATTTTCTTCATCACATTGCACATGCTTTTATATCTACCCATATAATTGCAAACACGTGGGTGTGTTAAATGTTCATAAGTGTGTCTCTGATGTGCACATCACTCTGATGACTACTTGTTTTCACATTATTAACAGTTTCCCAGCATCACCTCTAAGTGTCGCCAAAGGAACAATAGCTGTAGAAACGTGCGTACGCCAGCCATGAAGTTGGCGTTGGGCACTGCACATTTCCAGGATCATTTCACGTTTGATACATCTGAACGTGAGCATGGAAAAGGACGTACGCCACTCAGACCACATAACGTGAATGGCTGCCGTTATGTGGTCTGAGTCAGCTGGGTTCATTCTGGCCAGTTCGTTCGACCGAACTATGGACCAGAACCCAAATGCACAACTCTCAGACAAAAGTTTCAAAATAAAGTTTTTATTAACAAAATGAAAATCACTCTTGACAGAGAAAACAACTCTACACTAATCTAAGAAACTAAAACTCACTCAACTAAAGCTAGACTAAGAAAGAAAAAGAAAACAAACAGAAAATCCAACTCAAATAAACAAAGTAACAAAACAACAAGACCTGACAATGGCATGGATAAAGCACTGGTTCTCAGACACATGAGACAAGACGAACTGGCACAGAACAAAGGGCGACACGGACTATATACACACAAGGTAAGGGCACAGACAAAGAGAAAACACAGAGGAAACAGCCAAAGAGAGAAAGTAAAACTGTCAACAATAGACACAGACAGGAAGTGGAAACAAAATAAAACAGGAAATGATAAGACATCATAAACACATGACAAAAACTGAATAAATTAACTTAACAATGTTTCCTGGACATGACAGCTCCTCTGGCTACCTGTAACAGCCCACATTAAATTGCTAATACTTGCCTGCAAAGTAGTTTCCAGATCTGCAACAACCTACTTGAACACCTTTATACAGGCATGTTACCCCCCGGTCGTTGAGCTGTGCAGAGAACTTTTCCCATCTGTTGTTCCCTGTTGGTGGAACCAGATCAGGGGCATCCCTCTAACAAGAGAGTTCCTCCTCTTCTAGCACTACCAACAACTGGACATGCTGAATATATCCCCCTGTAGAACTGACACTTGATTCTATGAGTAGTACTTGCTGCACTAACATGTCCTTGTCACACTGTACCATGATTGTTTTCCTTTTTTTGAGTCACTTTGGATAAAAGCATCAGTTTAATGACTAAATGTAATGTCAAATGTATAGTTCCAAGTCGAATTTGGTATGTTCTTTGTTTTTTTGGGTCTGCCAACTGAAGTGGTTTACCTGTAGTGAGTTAAGCCAGTAAGGTTAGTCCTTGTCCTGCATTTGGTTGTCCTATAAAGGACAGGGCAGGCTAGGGCCTTTAGGCATACTGAGGTCCATGAGGTAATTTTGAGTCGAAGTCCCCCTAAACAACCTCCCAAAACTTTCAATTTCTTTGATTGTTCTCAAAGTTCTCTCCACACAGTCACTGTTGGACTCTAAATTGTGAATGTAAACTGTCCCCAGACTGTTAAACCTCCATAAATTACCACAAAAATGTTCAGGAGGTGACCTCAGTATTGCTATAGACTTGACCAAGGGGTCATTCATCCTGTCAACCTACCAAATTTTGTTGTTCAGCCACACAATGTGACTAAAACAAACTGATAGGTCATATTAGGTCATTAGGTAAGGTCACATCTGTTTGTGTGCACTGTTATTTAGTATAAGTAGTATAAGTTTTGCAACCTCCACCACAGATGTATGTTTATTAGTGTTGTTGTAAGCCAATCCTAAGCCAATCAATGATTAATTTGACAGCAGTCTAATCTCTCTCAGCGTTGTAAAAATGATCAGATCATTTGAATGTTGCATGTTTTGCTGTGTTTCCTCTCCTGTACAAAAACAGAGTGACAACATTTTCTTGGACACAGCAGGACTGAGGAGGGTTGAACCAACACTGAGAGTGTGTTTTTGTGAGTGTGTGTCTGCAGCTGGAGCCATGACACACAGGTGGATCATTGTCTTCTTTGGCTTGGGACTGGTAAGTGTAATCTATATTGTGTTTCCAATCCAAAACAGTGACACTGTTTTAATGTTGAGTTTCTCAGGGTGTCAGTCCGTTCTTTAGTAATTCATGTACAGTAATTCATTTCCTCCATTGAGGGATTGATCTGTTTTCTAATATATTTACCAGGCAGCAGCTGAGCTAACAGGTGATACAGGTGAGTCACATATTGTGATGTTTTTCATGTACTGTCAGGAAGTGCTTTACAAAGACTGAACTTTAGGTAGTGTAAGATGATGTAAATGATCTGAATATGTATATGGATATATGTATAACAGTATCCCCACTACACCCCTTGTACTTAAGCTGTACATTTAGCAGCAAGTCAGAATTTCCTGCTTTACACTTGAATGCATTTTAGTATCAGCAATGTAGACACCTGACTCAGAACAACCTGGAAATCCATTTTAAATCTTGAAATAGAGTCAAACATCAGGATTTTAGAATTGAAATGGAAGAATAAATAATTCTAATAATAAGGCACATTTATAACTCATGCAATCCCACATTTGAGCAGCATATTATTGATTCTACATCTGCAGAAACTGATGTTGATGAAGGACATGACTGGGACATCTTTGACAACAATGAAGGTTCGTAGATTATTTTTGATGGCTATGTTGTATAATCTAGTTTATGTCTGAGGATTTTCATCAACCAGTACAATTTTCCTTTGCAGCGGCCGGGCTGGATCTGCTGGAGGGAGATATCCAACACGATGAAGTGAGTTAGTTTTAGTGTGCACAGACACCAAAGAATCCAAAAACTCCTCAGTGTACACAAACACAACTATTTTAGTGCTTCCTAACTTCCCTAGTCATAATAATCCACTATAGTGATCAGACTGATCACAAGACAGCCAATCACATATTACCAATGCCAACTTGATTCAATGTTATTATTATTATATGCTTCTGTAAATAATTGGCCACACCTTATGTCTTATCTCAATTATGTAATTTTTAATGAAATTGGAGTGAATAGACCAAGTGAAGTTAATGAGTCAACAGAAGATACAGAAAGATTATTTCATGTTTATGACAGTTGTAATGATAATGTTATGTCAGACCCTTCAATTGAAGTGTCACATTTTCCTAGATTATCATTTGTCTGATAATTTTCCAACAATCATAAAATGAATGTGCATTTTTCCATATTTGAGCAGTATGACATAATCTCTGTTCATCTACATTATTGAATAAACGTGTGCCTATGTACATATGAAGTAATTAGTATTTTCAACACTCAGAGAATAAGAACTACAAATTTAATAATAATGTCTTCTAATAGGACAAAATATTCTCATTGTATTAAAGGAGATAGAATTTCCATTGCAAACAAGGAAAGTTAGCAAATTCAAAATCCAAAGTTACAGCTATATGACTTAGTCAATCTGTTTGTGTTCGGTTTCTCTTTTATCCATCTGTCATTTCCTTCATTCACATCAGACATTCAACAGGAACTCCATCATAGGAGACAAGTATCGCTGGCCGGCAACCATTCCCTACTACCTAGAGGACAGTCTGGGTAAGACTATTTTGGGACTACAGTTTGCTCTTAGCTGTAACTTACTGTAACTTGTTACAAGTGCCTGCTGAGATTTGGGTAGCAAACCATGTATGAGTTCTTGTGATAACTTCTAAGGCTAAGGATAAGGGTCAGATTCCCACTTTGAGAAGATTCACTATTCAGAGTGGGAAACAACTAAAATTCAGTTTCTTGTAACCAATTTGAAGGTTTCTGATCACATCAGATCCAGGACAGGATCGCTCTGCTTTTATTCCTCTTCATCAGACTCTGAACCACTTTATGTGTGTAAGGATCTCTGACCTTTCAGCAGAAATATTTGTGACTTGGTATTCTCTGAGTGTTATTCTGTGTAATGATGTTCTTACATATGACAGTGTATGTTCATATTGTCTTCTTAACCTCCTTTCAACAATGTTGAAGACAATGTCTTACATTTTGTAACATGTAGACATGAATGCAAAGGGAGTGATCCTGAAGGCATTTGACCAGTACAGACTGAAGACCTGCATTGACTTCACACCATGGAAAGGAGAGAAGAACTACATCTCTGTGTTCAAAGGAAGTGGGTGAGCTGAATGAGCATTCGTCATCAGTTCTGCAGAACCCTTCAGCATCTTTCAGTTCCATAATATGATTTTACAAAATGTAACTTTACTGTTTTGGTCTCAGCACTTTCATCATGGAAAGCAGCTGTTTTCACTATATACATAATCTGCCCACTACCAAAGAGCATAGTGGGGCATTTAGGAGTATCAAGGGTTGACGGAGACCAACAAGGTTAAAAGAAGAGTGAATATTGGACTTGACTTAATTTTTGATACTGAGGCAGGGACATGTCTAATTGTCGTCTTCTGAATGCTGTCCTCTCCTATCTTAAAAAAACTATTTAAAAGTGCATCTCTTTTCTCTAGATGTTTTTCCTCTGTAGGTAACCAGCATGTGGGGAAGCAGCGGCTGTCTATTGGTAAAAACTGTGATCGTCTAGGAACCGTTGAGCATGAGTTCCTGCATGCTTTGGGCTTCTGGCATGAGCAGTCCAGAGCTGACCGTGATGATTATGTCACCATCATGTGGGATCGCATCGAACCTGGTAACATTAACATGGATCACCTTGAATTAGAACCCAATACTTATATACAAATGCAGTATCCTCATATACTATCTGTCTTGTTCAATCAAAACCAAAACCTGATATTCTGTTTTTGACTTATTCAGGTAAAGAGCACAACTTCAGAACATATGATGACACAGTGTCCAGTGCTCTAGGTGTTCCCTATGACTACGGCTCTGTAATGCACTACAGCAAAACGTCCTTCAACATCGGCTCTGAGCCCACCATCGTCACCAAGATCCCCCACTTTATGGATGTGATTGGTCAGAGGATTGGGTTCAGTGCCAGTGACCTAACCAAACTCAACCTTCTCTACAACTGCAGTGAGTCATATCATCAATCAAACAATACATGAGAAAGATTACCTTCATTCCACAAGTTTTACACATTCCACAAGGGAGTCTGGGACAACAAATTCTATGTACAGCATATTGCAACTATATCACAGCTTAGTAACTTAGTATATTTATTTCATTAGCTTTCAACTCTTAGCTAACAGTCTTAACTTAGCTATCTGCTTTTAACTTCCAAGGTTATTGACAACTCTCAGTATGTCACAGTTTATACTCTGGTGCCGGATCCAGGACTTCATTGATGAAGTGGTTTCCAAAAAAAGGGATATCAGTGCATACTGATTATGCATTATTTGTATTTCAGCAATGCAGAATATTTTGTTCTCAAAATATTGCACAAATTAGTAAAAACTAATTGTAGTAAGTAAGCAAGTGTAAGTGTGAATGAAGCAACAATGAAGAAACATGAAGGTAATGTTTACAATGTAATGAGATTACCACCTGCATAGGCAAGGCATGTATATCATGATATAATCAGGATCGGATATTGAATGAAGAGGGGGAATACACAGTGACTATTTTGGAAAACAGTAACTTAATTTACTATACATGCTCCATAGTAAAGTGGCTAAATAATCCTACACTGGAAGGTCCTTTGGTTTCAATCAGTAAACTAATCACTTCATAAGAAACATCTTTGACCTTTTATGTAACTGCTAAATTATTATGGGACAGAGTTTTCTGTAGTAAGATATATCAGTATAGATTGATAATCTTGGGCAATAAACTTTAAGTAATAATCAACAGTAATAAACCTCGGCTGTCCTCCCAGATACCACACATGCCACACATGCTTGAGTCATTTATTTATCCAGCCTGGTAACTTGTTAGGCTGCCAGTCTTCAGCCAGGTGGCACTTTTTTCTTTCTACCTGCATACCAAGGGTGCTGAATCATTCAACATCTTCCATTTAATTTGCTCTATGCAGTGAAATAAAAGCTGTATATCTTTTATTACTGAGACTTTAATTCAGACAACTCTAATAGTCTGGCTTCTATATTTGTGATGCCTTGTAAACAAACCATCCCAACCTCCCTCTTGCCAATTTCTCACAAAACAGAATATTAATTATATTTTATATTGAATCTTTCTACATATAACAAAATACATGTTAGTAGCCTTCCAATAAGATAAAGTCTTGGTCATTCAAGTCTGCTGTGCTCTTGATGAAACTCTTTTTTTCTCTCCACAGCCAGTCTTCTACCTTTGTGGATAGCTGTAACTTTGAGCAGGAGAACATTTGTGGGATGATTCAGGGTCCCTGGTGGAAACAGAAAGTGGGATCAGCGTAGTTCTGTGGGAGGAGGGCCTCACACTGACTTCTCCAACATGGGACAATGCAAAGGTGAATGTCAGTCATTACAAATGCATGTTATGGTGCTAAACTTTGAGTCATTTCTAAATAGTGTTAACAGTGCAGACTTAGACAAAAAATGAATGAACACATCTCTGTGTGTTTGTTTCAGTCAGCAGTGACAAAGAAAACTAGTCACATCATCATTCTCCCTTATCAGGCCTCATACAGTAGATACTTGGCCTCTGCTTTCAGTGTCTGTTTAAACACACAACTGATTTATAACATAATCTGTACAAAGTACAGGCGCAGTTTCTCAGTGCTGTTTGTTTGTCTATCTGTCAGCAGGATGAAGGAAAAACTACTGGCCGGATTTTCATGAACTTGTTGGAAAGATGCACATGGGCCAAAAAAAAAAAATCATAATTCAAATCAAATTATATTTCATCTAGTTTCAAGGTCAATCATAATACAACTGTGGTTGCAGATTTGCATACCATAGAAGATTGGATTTTTGGCCTTCCTTGGCAGAGGTCTGCCTCTCCCAGTGGTGCCCCTATAAATAGTTTGAGGTTCCAGATAAATACAATTTTGTGACTTATTAGATACAATTAAAGATACAATGTCTTTCATTGGTTGTATAAAAAAGCTGCAGGGCACAAAAATAAAGGTCTGCACACTAATGGACTCCAAAATAATAGTTTTAATTTCTTTTTTAAGTTTCGATCTACAAGATCTTCCTGGGGCCAATGTCAAGAGAAAACAGGATTACGTGCAGAGGCAGCAATCAACTCAGATCACTAACACCTGATGGTCAGGAAGCAGCAGGAAAAAAATAAGGCCCACAGATGGCAATCACAGAAGCTACAGCAGATAGAAACACCATGCATGTTGTTCCTTGACATTTGTCTGAGGAAGATCTTGGAGATTGACATGTTGCCTTAAAAATGGCGTGATTGTGTGTTTTGCCAACAGATTATCATGTAGAACAACATTTCATTTGTTTAGTATTACTATGTAATATAACAAACTTCTGAGGGCTGACATTACCCATTGTTATCTCCTTGTGACCTCAGGAAAAGGTTACTTCATGCACTTCAGCACAGCTTCTGCTGAACCTGGTGACCGTGCATTCCTGGAGAGTCGCTGGCTTTACCCCAAACCTGGGCCCAGTGTCTGCAGTTCTTCCTCTATAACACCGGGCAGCTGCGATGTTCTCAATATCTGGGTGCGAGAGTATAACAAAACACAGCCCTGGTGGTGTGTTGAAACTCATCAAGGTATTTCAGGTAATAAATGAAATATTATATTTTATAATTAGTCCCTATGTGAACACCTGACATGCACATGTTTTCACAAGGTTTTCCTTTTTTTAAAAAATCTCTCCAAAAGAATCACTACCTTAATATGGTGGGTGTGGGGTGCATATTCTCTCTGATTCTGGGAGCTGTGTTGTCCGGAGCATTAGCCCCTGGTAGGGTCTCCCAAGCCAAATTGGTCCCAGTGGAGGGTCAGATGAAATGCGATTCACTAAGACCCCCATGATTGTACAATATGTTGTGTTGATTTGTCCTTGTACACGTGACATCCATTGCACGTCAGTCCGTCCTGGGAGAGGAATCCCTCCTCTGTGGCTCTTCCTGAGGTTTCTTCCACATTTTTTCCCTGTTAAAGGTTTTTTGTGTCACTTGAACCGAGGGTCTAAGGACAGAGGGTGTCACTCCCTGTACAGATTGTAAAGCCCTCCGAGGCAAAAGTACTTTGTGACTTTGGGCTATATAAGTAAAATTGATTTGATTTGATTTGATTTGATTTGAAACAGAACCCAAAGAGCAACAGGACTTTGTCCAGATTGCTCAGGGGTTGTGGTCAGAAGGTCAACCTTCTGGCCGTCTAAGCACCTGCTGGCGAACACCGTGGTGAAGGAGGCCATCAAGCTGAAGAAGGAGGCCTTTCGGGCTTGGTTGGCCCAGGGGTCTGGCAGCAGACAGGTACTTGGTAGCAGCAAACCATTTGCCTTTGCCATTTTTAGACTCAGAGAGCAGTGAAGAACTGCTGACCCGGACTGGGGATATTGTTGGGCAGTGGAGAAGAACACTCTGAGAGGCTCTTGAAACCCAACCAAGATGTCCTCTATGAGGAGGTAGAACTGAAAAACTTGGGGGAAGCCTCTTCCATATCTCTGGCAGACCCCCAAACTGATTGGAAAAGCATCCGATCCGTGTACAACCAAAGTGAGAGTTGTGCTGCATTCTCGGCACAAGGTTAAACAATTCATGAGTTTTATTTGGTTGCGTGAGGAGGCTGTCTGGTTTGGGAACCTCAGGACTGCATCTCTGCTTTTTGCCGATGATTGTTCTGTGGACCTCATCGGCTGTGACTTTCAACATGCACTGGGGCGATTTGCAGCTTTGTGTGAAAAGCGTGAGTGACAGTCCGCACCTCCAAGTCTGAGGCCAGGTTGTCTGCAGAAAAAGTGATAATATGTATACTTATCTGTTCTCTTTACAGGAGGTGTCATGGACTGGAACTGGGAACTGCATAACATCAATCTGGTCAGTGAGGCACAGAAGGTCGTGTGGTGTTTGAGGTGTGAGGGGAAAGAGTCCATCAAAGGGAGGTTTCTCTCTCGTGACATTAACCTTCATCCACAAAGTGCCCACAACACATCTTGCACATCCGCAACATTACCCGCCTGATGGCCACCCCACCACCAGGAAATAAACTGTATAGCCCTCGCTTTCTGTCACCAGCAGGTTACTCCTTCCAGGTAAAGGCCTTTTGAATTTTATTCTCTCATAGACAAAAATTTCTAGTGGACAACTGTTAATTTTAATAGCTGGAATAATTTTGCTGTATTTTATCAGAGGTAGCTAGTGAATTGAGCTAATATCGCCTCCTTGAGTTTGTGAAATCCCCATATGCATCTGACTTTTTAAGCTGAGTATTCTAAAAATAGCTTTTAAACATGCACTACACATGAATAAGATTTGATTAGACATTACTGTGCCTCCTTGGTCTCGGGAGTAACACAATTACTGTTGCTTTTAATTGATACAGTATGTTAGCAGCTATATTAAAAACATCTTAAAGTCCACATCTAAAAGTTTTAATTATGGTTGTTTAGTCCTGGGGGCAATTTTGCCTGCTCTACTATGGCAATGCCGTAACCCACCATACTCTGCCTCTGGTTGGACATAACATTGTCTTTTTTGGTTTAGTTGGTTACGTTCTGTCATAAGGGATGAAAATTGTTTGGAGTTGGGGGTAAGAAACAGGGAGAGCTAGGCGAGGCAGAGTAGGTTTATGATACTAGGATACTAGGATTCACAAATTTGGATTGATAAGAGAGGACTTAGTGAGTATCGTTAACTAATTATCCCACAATGTATGCACAGGTTTCTGCTGCTGCAACAATTTCCTGAGTTATCTAAAGTTAGTTCATGTTTTTAAAAAGTAGCGAATACATAATGGTTACTTCATACCACTCTGTGATTAGTAGGTAGGAGTATAACTAAATGGTAGAAGTGACCGTCCAGGTACATGGCCACTTACTTCCACCTGGCCTCAGGCCCCAATGACCACAATCTCAAGTGGCCGTGTCCATGGCAGCAGGCAACTATTGCTCTGATGGATCAACAATCTGACATCAGACAGCAAATGAACATGCACCGAATGGTCACCACTGACCCTTGCAAGAAGTCATCTGACGGTAAGAGATAGGTGGATAATTTAGCTTGTTATCACTCCTTCTGTTTTTTATACAGTGAATGGATTCCAGTGAGTTGTCATTCCACCCAACAGAGAATGACAGTTCTGTTTCTTCCAGGCACTCATCTACTGGACAATCCCAGGAGTGGGCTCTAAAGTGACTGCATCTGATGGTAGCTATTACTATCGAGGCCCAGGTACCGGAACAAGTGTCTCACACCCAGTAGGCTGAAGAGCCGAAAGTTTATCAAAGGAATGATGCCTTCTTCCTCTTCAGTCTGGAAGGTGTGGACTTCAGACACTTAACAAGACCGGAGATCACACACAACTATCCTTGAAGATCATTCTGTTTCTGAAGCGTCATGACTGTTGTCTACTTGTCCTCAGATGTATCTCATCTGCTGGTATCTCCGCTCTTCCCCGCTCTGTCGTCCACGCTGATGCTGATCTGATGAAGGCCACTGATGAAGTGGCTCCACATGCTGCTAATAATCCCACCGTGGTCACAGCTGTGGTAGGTTCAGTGGCAGCACCATGTGGTGGTTTCTTATGCTGATCCCTGGAGGATGAGGGGAGGCCGGCAAGTGGAGAGTGATGGGTGCGGATCATACAGCACTTGTCTGGATTCCATGGGAAGTGTGTGTGAGTCAAACGTTAGAGTCATAACGATAAGCGAAATGTATTATCTGCAAACACTAAGTTCTTAGTTTGTGTTTGAAAATCTATTCTAAATATGTCTCTTTCATTACAGGAGCACCCAACCAAAGGGTTACCTTCTACTTCAACCACTCCATGATGATGTCCTGAATCAGTCAGTATAACAAAAGAGAAAGCACATCATTGAATGATTTTCAACACACAATTCAATCAGATTGCCATCTGACTCCATTTAATGTATTATCTGATTTTAAATAAAAAATTCTTAACACCATGCATGTTCCAAATCTCCTTTTTTACTGATCACCACTTCTATATCAGTTTTTAGAGTAATAGTACAGAGTAATAGAGTAAATTTAGAGGAGTAGAGAGTAGAGTAGAGTTTACAGTAATGTGGTTACTTTCAAAGTTCCTGAACTATACAATTGTAAACACTGAGGGCATTTAGGCTTCCTACAAGTATAGATTCTTAAATTTTAGTGGTAAAAAACTTATCCTCAGGTGACTAGAAAGGTGCAGAACGTTTCTAAATACAGCTAGCCAAGATCTTCCTTTCCTCTGCAGAGTTTTTCAAGCCTTGAATTGTCTGGGTCCTGTCTACATCAAGTTCGCACACATCCTTGGTATCTTATGAATGTCCCCAAGGATCAAGCACCTCACTCTCCTTCCATTTCTGGAATGTAATATATATTTTTTATTTTTTTTTTTTTAAAGTTTGAACATTGGCCAATGTCGTGCCAGCTTGTAATGGAGCGCAGGCTGGTAGTACAAAACATTCAAAAATAAACTACATCTGCATGTTGTGACCTATTGAATTTCTGTCCTGGTGCAGGTGATGTATGAATTGTGCAACAATGCCAAACAGAGGCTGATTTAAATTTACTAATCTGTAAACAACAAAAAAGAAACAAAGGTATACTTTGTGAAATGTTCAACTTATGTAAATGTTTTTTTTTTTCTCTTTTGGAATTACTTATTTCAGTATTTGATTTATTTGAGGTCATTATAACAATACCATATACATCTTATGTCATTTATTATTTATTAGCTATTATGGTTGTTTGTACTTGTTTGACTTTGCAGGATTAAAGACAAATTAGTTTAATAACACATATATCACTTCAATTTCAATAAATTGTTGTAGCCAATGCATTTACAATGTAAAACTCCCTTGAACTCTCTGAAACCACCCACTGACTGCACTAACTTGCTTGAAGAACCCTCTGCTACACAAAGTGATAGAAACAAAGGGGTTGGAAATCACTTACTATCTTTTATCAATTCCAAATCCAAATCCATTCTGTTCTCTTCTTGCTGGGGTTATTGCCTTTGACGTAAATTGGCTTAGAGCTCTGTGTTGTTGGTTGTCGTGTACCTGATGCATGAGGGGTAGCAGCAGCCGCAACAGCAGCAGCAACAGGTGGAGTAGTGGCACTTGCAGAAGCAGGCATGCTAGCCTGCCTGTTTTCTTCCAACTGAAACTGCTGGAAAGCACAGTTCTCATGTGTCTGTGTAGGTTGTTTGTGGACCCTGCTCCACATGAGAGCTGACTTTGCAATTCTGCATTGTGCCTTCATTTTTCACAACTGTTAAAATGCATCCAAATAACCATGTCTTCTTCTGTTGTCACTCATCTTTGCACCACCATCCTGACTGGTCTCCCTCCTCTTGTCTCCTGTCACTTTTCCTAAACAGATAGTAAAAAAAAAGAAAAAGAAGAAAAAAAGGACAGCACACTGATAGGCACTTAAAAGAGCCGGCTCTTTGAACCGGCTTGTTGCGACTGACACATCACTAATCTGGACTGCTTAAGCCAAAAACGTTCACAGTACCTATATTAGGAGAGATTCAGGTGTTTTAAATCACAACCAATCTCAAACCTTAGGAGGAATTATTAACATTCTGAAATGTTACAAAAGTTACATGGCCGACTGTTATGGCTGATTTACATTCATCTTTGACTGTTTTCCAAACTTGGGTTCGTGGGTTGTGTTATGGGATTTGAAATATTGGAACACATATCAGTTGTGAATAAGTAAATGTGAACTAAAAACACTTTTCGACTTCTTTTGGGGCCCTGTGGTTTTTTCCTTTCTGAAATCATTCCTTGCTACAGCTCTACATTCAGTTGGCCCTGTCTTGGAGTGCAGATTCACGTTTCACAAGTGGAAAGATCTTTTCACATCTGACTACCAAAAGCATCTCTGAACCAATCTTGGTGTTTCCGTTAAGGTCCAATGTAAACCGACACTGAAGCTGTGTTGAGGGTTTGTCATTCATCAAGCGATCTGCTGGGTAGTTCCTACAGCAGCCACCAGAGAGGAGCTCTTGTGGACATTCAAATGTGGAAGACATTACAGTTTGAACCTTTAAACAATTTGTTAAAAAATAGGTGCCAATGCTCCAACAATTTTCTATACAGATAAACTGATTTAATAAATAACATAAGTTCAC
>NW_020855955.1:29982-87732 GCF_000972845.2 Larimichthys crocea
TTCATGTGTTTCTTGGTGTTCACTCAGGTTGGAAGTTCTCCAAATAAAGTTCTGCTTGGTCGGTCATATATCTGCATTGATTCCTCCTTAAGCCAGGTCTGACAACCTCCATTCATGAAATGAAGAGCCCATTTCATAAGAAGCCCATGACAGTACTCCACTGCGTTTCACAGATGAGCTGTACTGTGTTTGTGTCCGAAGTCTGAATCTTGATTAGAGGACTAAGCCTGGACCTCTGCAAAAAACGGATTTTGTGTTCATAAATTCCATTCGTTATTTCAAAAGCACCAGAGCACTCTCAGAGTTCAGTTCAGTCAGTTTTCGTTTCATAAAGGCAAAGTTAGTTTTTTCAGCTCAATAAACATATCTTTTATAATGGTATAAATCTCAAATTGGAACCACCCATTTTTATTCCCTCAATAAAATAATAGTATCAAAATCACATGATTCTCTGTATCCAATCAAATTATTTGGGCTGGATTTCTAAAACTGATAGCATATCGATTACATCCGGTGCACACATTGCTCACCCTGCACCTGTTCAACTTTTATTTCAACTCGCTTTTATTTGACCACCACATTTTTTCACGTTTCTACTTTGTTTTCTGCCTTGCTGTCCCCTGTCCTCCCTTTCCACACAATAAGTTCAACCTCATATTACTGCAAGTTTTCTAATTTAATTTATTACAACATTTTCACCTGTAAGGATCGTGGCTATGATGTTTAACTTCATATTGGTCACTATTACAAACAAGGATCTACTACTAAGGTATACAATCCCAAAACTAGATACTACAAAAAAAAAAGAAATAAGATATCGATGGTAGTGTTTATAGCTTGTATATTTTAAATGGTTGTTCAGCCGGAATGTCAGTGTTAGGCCATTGCCAGGGATAAAATGCCTGTGATACAGTACCAATTTAGTTTTTTTTTCGTAGTTCGTATTTTTTCTGTTTAAAAGTCCTCATGACTCTACACGTTTGGTTTCTAACGATCACAGCAATCTTATTTGCCCATAACTGTCACAATCCACTCCGGTCCCCTGCCTGCTTTTCCCTCTTACCTGCACCCAGTAAACTTTCCCACTCACCTGTCAGCCCCGGCCTCCTCATCAGTTACCATTGGTCTCCCGCCTCCACACCTGCTCTCTTCAGTAACAACTTATTTAAGCCCCAAACCTCCAGACACCTCTTTGCCACGATTGTTTCTTCGGTCATTGCAAGTCCTTCCAGCATTTTGTCCGGACTGATCTCACGTTGCCGACCCTTCCCTGCCTTTGACCTGCTCGCTGTCTCTGCCCTGGTAATCACCCTCAGCTTTTTGTCCCCCGACCACGAGTTCTGCCTCAGTTTTTCTGTGCTGTCTGCCTGTTTCCCTGGCTGTTTGGAGGTTTTCCCCGGGGCAGTCTGTCCCCCTGCTCCAATGTTCGTCGCCACCAGACCTCTCCGATCCGATTGACTCAGGACTTATTCCCTCTCTTCTCACCTTGCCATTCTCGCCTGCTGTGAGTTCCTCAATAAAGAATTTACTAAGTAATCCCTTGCTGTTTTGCTGCATTTGGGACCTCACAAGCCCCGTTTCAGTACAATCGGCCACAGCATGGACCCCGAACCACACCGCTTCGCCAGCGCTACGCCTGGAGAGGGTGGAGAACATTCTCCAGCGACCACGAGGGCATTGGCTTGCTTCCACCGCAGCCGAGGTTACCCAAGGCTACTGTCACTCAACAACAGGCTGCGATAACCAGGAGCCGACATTAGCGGCATTAGCTTCTACAGATCCAGCAGCTCACTTGCTGTGCTCTCACGGAAATTCTGGCCAAGAACCTACCTGAACAGCGCCGCCTGCCGTACTCCAACCAACCCCACCTGGTCCAGTTCTGAACCCCGAGTTCGGGGCTCCGGAACGTTATTGCGGGGAAACCCAGAGATCTGTTCCGTTATTACGAACTGCTCTATCCTGTTCGCCCTGCAGCCACACAACATTCGCTCTGAGGAGGCCAAAAGTGGCGTTCCCCTTCAATCACCACACCGGGGAGGGCAACCCGCCACTGTGGGGACACCGCCCTGAATGGGAACCGTCCAAAACTCTGCTTGCAGCTCCTTCAGAGGTCTCGCTGCTGCGCTCCGGAAGGTTTTTGGCCCACCTTCCCAGGTCCAGATGCTAATGGGCGGTCTCCTGAACCTCCACCAAGGGGGGACCGCCGTGGCTAACCTACTCTATTGATTTCGCACCAGGCGCTCGCCCGATTAAATGGAACACCGAGGCCCGCGCGACGCCTACCTACAGGGTATTGAGGAAGTATGTTAAGGACGAGCTGGTTTGTCATTATGAGATCCCTGTCACTTGGATGAGCTGCATCGAACTCACAAGTACGGACATCTCGTCTCGCCAGGTGTCCACGCAAAACCAGTGGGGTCGCACCAGTAGCGCAGGGATTATGTTACTGGTGGTCCGGACCTCGAATGTCCCTCAAGAAACGCCCCCTTGCCAATGGTCGCCTGCTGCTACCCAGGGGGCTCCCACTCCCTTGCCGCTCTTCATTGACTCTGGCGCCGACATCTCCCATTTATAAATGAAGAGCTGGCCCAGCAGTTGGAGAGAGAAAGGTTCCGCTGCCTCAGCCTTGTCCCCGCCAACGCCCGGACGGGTCCACCTTGCTGGGGACCGTCACTCATCAGGGACTGTTCCAGTGCAGATGCTTCTCTCGGCAAACCACCACGAAACTATCACGTTTTCACCTCTTGGACTCTCCGCGTATCCCACTCAATTTTGGGCGGATATCCCTGGCTCCGGCGGCACACCAACCCCCCACCATAGACCTGGCGCGGGATCCTCTTTTGGCTGAGTCGGACCCTGGTCAACAAGTCTGTCTCAAGCGGCCTCCGCTCCTCAGTTCCAGGACCCTCGCACCACGTTGGCTCCTGATCTGATGGGGGTCCCGCCAGAGTCCCACGATTTCAGGGATGGTTTTCAGCAAGGCGAAGGCGGAAGGCGACCTCTTTGCCTCCTCACCGTCCATATGACTGTGCCATAGATCTTTCTACCCGCCAGCACCTCCTCCCGAGGTCGTTCTATACTCCCTGTCCGCCCCAGAGAGGAAGGCATGGAGGACCTATCAATTACCGACTCCCTGGCGGCTGGCATCATCCGTCCCTCATCCTCCCCCTGCTGGCGAGGTCTTTTGTCGGGATCGTAATGGACAACTCATTGAGTCCCTGCCTGCGAGACCGACGGGCCTCAACGACATACACAGTGAAGAATCGGTTCCCCCTCCCCCTCATCTCGTCCTGCCTTCGAACTCCTGGAGGGGGCTACCATCTTCACAAAATGGGACCTGTCCGCAGACGGCCGTATTCCCCTGGTGCAGATATTCGGTGGGGGTCGCCGGGGGGGAAGACAGGCATTCAACACATTCGTTGACGTGGACATGGGCGTATTGAATACCTTGGTGATGAGCACTTTTGGACCGTCGGATTCGCACCGCCCCCGCAGTTCTTTTCCGGCTCTGGTAAACGACGTTTGCTTCGGACTGCTTAACAAGCATGTCTTCGTCTACTTTGGGCTAAGATATTCTAATTTTCTCCAAGACCAAGGAGGAACCACAGTACACCATGTTTCAGGGGGTTCTTTCAAGCGGCCCTGGAAGAAGTCGCTGTTTGTTAGGCAGGCGAAATGCGGTCATTTCCATGCTCCATCAGTCTCCTTTCTTGGATACATTGTCGGCCAGGGGAGCATCCAGATGGATCCATCCATGGGTCTTTGCGCCGTCGCCGCCTGGGGTCTTGTTGTTGAGCTTCGCGGATGGTAGCAGCTGACAAAGTTCCTTGGGTTGTCTACTCAATTCTTTTACCGTCGTTTGATGTCTGGGGATAGCAGCCGGTTGTTTGAAAACCGGTGGCAGCCCCTCTCACAGCTCTCACCTCACTCCAAACGTCCCCTTCAGCTGGTCCTCCGCCGCCACAGATGCCTTACCAGACCCTCAAGAATTCGCTTCACCTCTGCGCCTATCCTCGTTAATCTATGCCCGATACACCCAAGAGACAGTTCGCTGGATTGGAAGTCGACGCCATCTGATAGTCGGGGGTGGGGTGGGGGGTGGTCATGTATCAAGCGGCTACTGATGTACTCAGTACGTTCCCCCCATCCTGCCGCCTTTTCTTCTCGACGCCTGACTCCCGCTGATTGAAATGAATATGACATTGCGGAAATCGAGAGCTTCTGGCGGTCAAATTGGCATGGACGAGTGGCGTCACTGGCTGGCGGGGGCCGGAACAATTATTTCTCGTATGACGGACCAAAAAACCCAAGAACCTAGAAATACATCAGGTAGCAGAAGACTGAATTCCAGGCCGGCCCGCTGGTCCCTCTTCTCACCAGATCAATTTCACTCTCTCCTATCGCCCGGGTTACCCGCAAACGTAGCCTGACCGCCCTTCTCCGCCAGTTTCCTGAAGGAAGAGGAAGAGGTTTCCACGGCAGGGACACCATCCTTCCCTCTGCTCGCCTGGCCGCCGCCCATTACTTGGGGGGTTGATAGAGTTAGGACGGCGCTGGGGAGCAAACCAGGTCCCAGCGCTCTTCGTCCCAGCCCCACCTCCATTTTCTGAGTGCTCCAGTGGGCTCATAACACGCACCTTCACCGCCTCCAGGGATCCAGATGGATCCAAGGAGGTTCTCAGCGCCGGTTTTGGGGGACTCCCTGGACCTGACACCATGGGTTTGGTCAAGGCCTGCCCTGTCTGCAAACCGGCTACAAATCCTCCCACCAGGCTCCGCTGGTCACCTGCTCCCGCTTCCAGTTCCCCATCGTCCCTGGTCCCCACATCTACTGGACTTTGTGACGGTCTTACCACCCTCTCACGGGACACACCACTATCCTTACCGTGGTTAGATTCCGGGTTTAGCAAGATGGCCCACTTTTTTTTTTTTTTTTTTTTCATTCCCCTGCCCAAGCTCCCTTCATGCCAAAGAGACTGCGAACTGTCCTCCACGCACATATTCCGGCTCCATGTTTTCCAGTCGATTGTGGTCTCTGATCTAGGACCGCAGTTCCTCCTATGTCTTTTGGAGAGAGTTCTGCCTCTTCTCATCGGGGGGGCACGGCCAGCCTGTCATCAGGGGTTTCAATCCTAATCTATCACGGCCAGACGGCGCGAGACCAAACCAAGGAGATGGAAAGGTCTGCAATGGCTCTCCGGTGTATGGCTTCCAGTCACCCCACGTCCTGGTCACAGCAGCAGTTGCTCTGGGTAGAATATGCCCATAACACTCACTCCTCAGCTCCTCCACTGGTCTCTCCCCGTTCCAGTGTGCTTAGGATACAGCCCCCCTATTTCCAGCCCAGGAGAGGGAGTTTCTTGCCCGCCTCTGTTACAGGCTTCATCCGCCGGTGTCGCCGAACCCTGGTCGCAGGCAGATTCTCACTCTCCGTGCGGTCGTGTTGGGGTCCGGTTACACAGCCTTGGCCAGTGTGCGTCATCCGTACCTCGGCTCCTGTTCATACCAAGTGGGACATAAATGGTGTGTTTTTTGTCAACCCGGGACCTCCCTCCGGGTCGCCCTCGAAGAAACTGGCACCCAAGTTCATCGGCCCCTACGAAATTCAGAAGGTCATCAACGCCTTTGCTATGCAGCGGGGGAGTCGCCTCTCAGCTTCCCAGGTCCATGCGAGTACAACCCCACATTCCCAGTCTCAAAAATCAAGCCGGTTCTGGAGAGTCCCTGTGATTTAGCTACCCCGATTCCTCCGCCACTCGCCTTATCAATGGAGCCAGTCTACACGGTGCGACGGCTTATTCCACTCCTCGGCGCCGTGGGAGGGGCATCCAGTACCTGGTTGACGGAGGGTATGGTCAGAGGAGCGGTCGTGGGTCCCCGCCGCCAGCTACATGCCTTGACCCTCAGCTCATGTACTAACTCCCCGGCAGCACCCGGACGCAGCCCTCCAGGCATCCGCCCGTCCACTGATAAACCCACCGCCTGAGCACCTCTGGTGCCACATCACCACATCCCCGGCCCTAGCGAGTGGACCCGCCATGTCCTCTATGGACTCTTACTCCTGAGGACGTCTACTCGCTGCCTGCCCTTTAGGCGCTGTCGTCGTCTCTGCCCCTTGGTAATCACCTCAGCTGTTTCGTCCCCGACCACGAGTTTCTGCCTCAGTGTTTCTGGGTGTCTGTCGTAGCCTGTTTCCCTGGCTGTTTGGAGGTTTCCACGGGCGGTCCTGTGCCTCCCGCTCCAGTTCGTCGCCACAGACTCTCCGATTGACACTCAGGACCTATTCCCCTCTCCTCACCTGCCATATCCCTCTGTGAGTTCCTCAATAAGAACTTTACTTAGTATTTCCCCTTGCTGTTGTGCTGCATTTGGGTCCCTACACAGGGGCCCGCTTTCAAACTTGTTAAGTACACCAACATTTTCGATTATTGTGCATTGCTGATAGATCTCAAACTTGAAAAAAGACAACGATGATTTGGCTCACATGAGAGATTTTTTGGTGTAGTCTTCGGTGTAGGAACCACTTTTCCAAAAGAACCCCACCCCCAAAGAAATGAATAGAACAACTGTACATGTTAGGTTCTCTATTTATCAACTATAATGCAAATAGTGGTATAAATGTAGATTGTGTACAGGTACTTTAAAAACAAATATTAGTGTTAGACAAATATGCTGCTTTAAGAGATGTTTTGTTCGCTTGATCAGCTGAACGCCGTCGTATGGACGGTTTCATTTCGCACACTAATCCAGAGGCGTGGGCATTGTTATTTACTTGTCATTCTTTTTCTGGTGCGTAATGTCTTGTGTACATTTCATCATGCAAAATGAGACTCTGGCCCTTTAGACAAACACTAGGGGTTGTGACATCCCATTCAGCAATTGTTATATCTGTCATATAATAATTTATATGTTATTCGTTTTGTAACAATGAGGTCCATGTTTTTTGTCTTAGTTGTATGGGATTGATCCATAACCAACCGTTGGCCGGCCAACTACACCATGTATTTTCTCAATTGCAATAGAAATTTTTCTGCAAGATCTGCAACACTCCCTGAGCTGCTTTGATGAAGAGCTTCTATGACAGCAGAGCAGCAGACCAAAGAGCTCCTCTGGCTTCTCAGGATTGGAGCATTTGCAATGCTCTCTTTTCTGAGAGGTGGAGGGAAAAGAGACCATCTCTTCTTAATAGCATGCTGGCCAAGAGAATGTGGCAACAAATATCTGCAGCCAATGTGGGAACACTGTGGCTATTAGATGCGAGACATTGTCTTCCATGTCCTTCTCTGTGCGAATGTGACAATCAGCAAAAACACAGCAAGGTCTCAGTCCTCATAACAGAGATGCCATGGTGCTGGCTTTCTCTCTACCATTGATATCCAACCCACTTGTGTTGTTGATAAGTGGCACTTACCAACTGTGGTTGAGTTACAACACTATGTGTAATGTCTTTCAGTGCAATTTTTACCTATTGAGATTCCTGTCAGCATCTGTGGCTGTTCCCTAGAAGCACTGAGGCTGTTTCAAGGGAAGGCAGTTGCTTTGGTCACAATAAATAGTAATTATGCCATTAAAATTTTCTTTGTCCAGTTTCAAGAAAACTTTATTCATCTTTATTCAACAACTCTCACAAGAACTTAATGTCTCAAAAAATGAGCACATTATGGTTTACAAATGACTTGTTCATGATAGGGCCCATCAAGTCAGCAGGCTTTACTAAACCACTTGGATATACAGTACATGTCACATTCTACATAACATTCTAACCATGGAACCCGAATGGAGGTCATTATACCTCGTCTCTTGGTCAGTGTTGGGGTCCGTATGAGGAGTCATCAGCCACGTTCTTAGGGGGTAGCCACGGCCCCCTGGGGTCAGATGAAGGCAGAAACAATACACCACTTAAATGACCCACATAACTTAATAAAATGCAGTATGTGCACCGCGGCCCAAGTGTCGGACTGCCATCTCCCCATACCGGGCATCGTCCCGGGGGCCGTTGAACCAATATGTGGGCCGGCTCCGGTCCGCTATGTTTTTTTTCCCCCTCAATTGTGCTGGCCATTGGCTACAGAGGGCTAGTAGTGTGTAGCCAGGATCGACACATATATTGGTCTATGTTTGTCACTGTCAATCAATCATGGGCTGACGGCTCAGAGAGCCCTGACAGTGCTGTCAATCACAACACAAAACCAGGGTGGCGCGGACCTCATGGCATGGGCCGGAGTGGCGGACGGCCGCCGCTGAGTTTAAAATGGATACGCGCAAGAAACCGCCGCCGCCGGTGGCGCTAAAAAACTAGGTTAAATCAGCTTAGGAGTCTCGGGAGTGGAGAGCTGCTAAATGTTCAGAAACCTGACAAACCTATTTGGTGCCGGGGTCACCACCCCAGGAGGGGCTGCGTGTCGCCTGGGAGAGAGCGAGTGGAGGCGTACATGGTCAGTAACGTTACCTGGGGCTGATAGGCTACATTTGTGAAGCTCGTCCAACCCGTTGCGCAAAACGATTTTCTTCCGCATCCTGATGTGGTGTCGCGGCCACTCTTCATGACAGGGCGTATGTAGCGCCAGATTTTTCCCTCGGTCTCGCCTAGTCCATTCTGCCACTCTCCCATGCGGGGACCCCAAGGCGTTCCCAGGCCAGCGAGAGACGTAGTCCCTCCAGCGTGTCCTGGGTCGTTCTCCCTGGGGGGGGCGCGCCTTCCCCGCGGAGGGACGTTGTGCGCTTCGGATACAGTTCTCACCAGGGGAGACGTTCCATGGAGGCATTTCCTCACGAGTATGCTGTACGAAGGTGCACCGTTCAGAAGGTTGTTTCTTGCCTCGTACGCTGCGTTTGTATTGGTTTTAGCCGCGTTTCCTAACCTTTCTGAGCCTTCCTCTGCGGTTTATGGCTCGAGCTTTCTCATCCCTATCTCTACGGGGTAGACCCTCAGCACTCTGCGAAGGCAGCCATTTCGGCCGCTTGTATTCGCGATCTTTATTCTTTTGCGGTCACTATCCTTCGACGAGCGCTCGTGTACCATAGGTGTCGTGGTTTATGGACACGTAGATTCGACTGTAAAATATTCGAGAGTTCGCCTTCGGTCTTCAGCTCCTTTCTTTTCACCTATTCGACGGTGACGCGTGTTGCAGGATTGTCTGTGATCATGCAGTATTTTTTTTTTTTTTTTAAGCAGCAAACCGAGCCGTCACGGTGGGTCCGGGTCGGGAATCTCCCGTTACCATTCGTCCCTCAATCACGAATGAACCAAGGACCCGAGAAAGGATACTTGAACTCCATCCACTAGTGCGCGGCAGCGAAATCTCCAATCCCCGAACCTGGAGGGAGCTGCACTCCACAGCGTTTTTGCCAGCTTGGAGGAACCAGTGGGCCTCGGATTTGGAGTTGGGTGCTGATTCTCAGTATCCTAGCCCTTCCACACTCGGCTGCAAAAACCGCTCCAGAGAGACGCTGCAAGGTCACGATCCGATGAAGCCAACCAGACATAGCTCGTCCGCAAAAAAGCAGCGGAGAGTCCCCATGCTAAGGCCAGCCGTAATTCGCAATGAGGGCCACTATCGACGAGCTGCTTGGGTGCCCTAGAAATCCGGGTCATAAAGCTGTTTATGAAGACAGAACCGGTGACAAAGGGCAGCCTGGCAGGGAGTTCTCCAAAACATCCCACGGGAAAACAGGTCCGACTCTCTACTGCCGGCAATGCAGACCACCAAAGCTCTGGCATCGAGCGAGTAAATGGACCGGATTAGCCCGTATCAAATGGGTTTCCGAGAAACCCCCATAGCTCTCTCGAGCGCGCCCCCAAGGGACCTCCCGGATGGGGACACGGGTTCGTCGGAACGCCTTTCTCCAGGGGTTCTCATCGAACAACAACATTGTCATGATCTTGGGTGGTGCGAAATCCCATGCATCTCGCTCGCAGGGCCGCGCAACTACGGGTATCAGAGATAGGTCCACCCGTTCACCGACCAGGACAGAAAACCACACTGGCTCCTCCGGGATCCGAGGGTTCGACAATCTTGCGACCCTCACTCTCCAGGGTACCCCCTGAAAAGACCTTCCCGGGAGCTGAGTAGTGTTGATCCCCCTATAGTTGTAGCACATCCTCCGGTCCCCCTTTTGATAAAGGGGTAAACCAAACCCCGGTCTGCCAGTCCCAGAGGCATGCCCCCTGATGTCCCGCGATGTTCCCAGGAAGCGTGTCAACCAAGACACACCCACAAACATCCGAGCCTTGAGGGAACTACCCGGGCGGAACCTCTCCACCCCTGGGCCTTTGCCACCGAGGAGTTTGTTTGACTACCTCAGTGACTAAAAAAAACCTCAGCCCCGAAGCATGCGGCGAGGAGACCACAACGGGGTCCCCAATGCACTCTGCCTCCTCCAAACGGAAGACGTGCTGGTGGGATTGAGAGGAAGTCTTCGAAGTATTTCCCTCCACCGGACCCAGACGTCCCCAGTCGAGGTCAGCAAGTCACATTCCGTCCCCACCTGAACACAGTGTTGATAGTTGCAACTGCTTCACCCGCCTGAGCCGCCGTATTGGGTGGTCCAGAACCTCCTCGAAGCCGTTCGAAAGTCGCTCTCCATGCCTCACCACACTCCTCCCCGCCCAGTTTTTGCATCCGCAAACCGCCGAGGCGCATTCCGCTTGGCATGTCGATTACCACCGTTCAGCTGCCTTCTGGACTCCCAATGCCAAAAAGAGTTCTGTAGCCTCTCCTTCGTCAGCTTGACGGCATCCCTTACCGCCGGTCCACCACGGGTTCGGGGGCCACCCCGCCCACACAGGCACCGACCACCTATTACGGCCACAGCTCCGGTCGGGCCGCCTCGAACAAGAGAAGAACAAGGTCCACATCGGACTCAATGTCCCCTCCCTCCCGGGACATGAGCGAAGCTCTCCCGGAGGTGGGAGTGAAAACTCTTTCTGACAGTAGATTTCAGCCAGAACGTTCCCAACAAACCCGCACAGAACGTTTGGGACTGCCAGGTTCTCGGTACCTCCTCCCCCACCATCGGAGCCAACTCACCACCAGTGGTGATCAGTTTGACAAGCTCGCCCCACTCTCTTCTCACCCGCAGTGTCCAAAACATGCTGGCCGGCAAGTGGCGACACGTACCACAAAGTCGATCATTCCGAACTAAACGGCCGAGGCATCCTGTTGCCAAGTGCCCATGTGGAACCCTACTTATGCTTGAACGATGGTGTTTCGTTATGGCACATCCATGCCGTTCACAGAAGTCCATAACAGAACACCACTCGCGGTCAGATCAGGGGGCGTTCCTCCCAATCAACGCACCCTCCAGGTCTCACGTTTGTCGCGCCCACGTGAGCATTGAAGTCCCCCAGGAGGACGGGGGAGTCCCCAGAGGGAGCGCTCTCCGCACCCCCTCCAAAAACTCCAAAAAGGGGTGGCGTACTCTGAACTGCCATTCGGTGCATAAGCCACAGGGCGACAGTTCAGGACCCGTCCCCCCACCGAATGGCGAACGAGGGAGGGCTAACCCTATCTCGTCCACCCGGGGACCCAACGTACAGGCGCCGAGCCGGGGTTGGTGTGGAAAACAGCAGTCCCACCCCCGCTCTGCGCCTCTCGCCGGGGGCAACTCCAGAGTGGTAGAGCGTCCAGCCCCTCTCAAGGAAACTGGTTCCGGAACCCACGCTGTGCATCGAGGCGAGCCCGACTATATCTAGCTGGTACCTCTCAACCTCGTGCACCAGCTCAGGCTCCTTCCCCGCCAGAGAGGTGACATTCCACGTCCCCAGAGCCAGCTTCTGCAACCGGGGGTCGGACCGCCAGGGTCCCCGCCTCCGACTGCCGCCCATCTCTCTTCGCACCTTCTCCCCCCTGAGACTCTTCCCATGGGTGGTGGGCCTATGGGAAGGGGGGCCCATGTCGCCTTTTCGGGCTGTGCCCGGCCGGGCCCCATGGGTAAGGACCCGACCACCAGGCGCTCGCCAACGAGCCCCACCCCCAGGCCTGGCTCCAGGGGGGGGCCCCGGTGACCCGCGTCCGGGCAAGGGAAACTTGGTTCCATCCGTTGTCATTTTCATCAGGAGATGACATTTGGAGACTCGTCCAAAACAAGAAGGAAAACGTTTTTACATTGAATGTGATGTGACCTAATTAACTGCAGATTTTAGACAACATATTAGCCCAGAGTTGAAGGGCTGTGACAAAAGCAACCACTGTAGTTGTGGTTGATTTTCTTTAAATATGCCCAATTGTGATATTATGGATTATTATTAAGATGATTTAGCTAAGCTAGCTCACAGTTGCTAACGTCAGCAGTCTCTTGTTTCCATAGCAACAGCAAACATTGACATGGACTAATGAGCTGTGAATAAAGAAGCAGAATCAAACACATCACACATTATGGATGGAGTAATTCATTATTTGTCATTTTATTGATGCTTTTAGAAGTTGTATTGTGCTTATGTGTTGATCCTTAATGTTGTACTTATTTACACTAAATGATCAATTCTTCTCCATCCAAAAAGTTTTCAACTCTAGATGCAGGACAGAGGAAAACATTTTCTTTATTTTTCAGAATTAATAATGTATCCATGTCCCCGTCTGTCCATGTCCGAGGACTTGCTCTCTTACTGCCTCCACTTCACCACCTTTTGGCTACTGAGACGTGTCTGATTTGTTGGGTATGTCATGTGTCTTATAATGTCATATGAATTCATACTTGATTTGTGATGATGACTTAATAATGTAATAAACATACTATATGTGTGATAAAATGACAATTGGTCTCTTTATATTCTCTGCTACCATCATCTCCTGTCAAACAGGTTTTCCTGACCTGATAGAAGTTCTTCTATGATGAGAGAGACAGAGACAGAGGGAGGTTCAGGTTTTAACTAATGCTCGGCTTACACCAAAAGATTTTCACAGTCACAGACTAAAAACTGAAAGGGTAGCATGAGGGTTCTTCCCGTTTAGTCTCATCTCGTCCCACCCGTCTCATCATGACATAACTTCTGTTGTGATTTATAATGAATAAAGACTGATTGATTAATTGATTGCTATAGCTGTCAGTTTTAGTCCTTGAGTTCATAGTTACGTGCTTTATTTGTTAACTGTTATCAAGGAATAGGACTCTCCTTTGTAGTATGCAGGAGATGCCTTGAGATTTGTGGACTTCTACTGTATGTAGGGTCTGCTGATAATGTAGTGGGCTGGTCTGGACAGAAAATGCCAGGGCTGAATTTTTGTCCCAGTCCACCCCTGACTGGGACCCAGTCTTTTTACACTCTTTGTACTGTTGAACGAACAGCTGGGACAACACACACGGTCAACAACAAGCTCCTTCTATGTTCAACAGCTTCATCACTGCTTTGGATTTTCTTGTTGTATAATGAAAAACCTCCAGAAAGCACTTGTGTTTGTTTGTCCTACAGCGCCTCCACCTGGAGGAGAGGAGCAATGAGCAGCAGTCAATGAAACAGCACACATTCAGTAAACTCACAGGTTTTTCTGTCAGTGATTCACTGAACTTCATCCAGAGGAGAAAATCTTGAAAACATGGACGTGTAAAAAATAAATGATGTCTCACTGTCTCACAGCTAGTGGTCATGTTCTCAGTGGCACCTGAGCTTTTCCTTGACAAGTGAAAATGTGAAAAAAAAGGTCACTAAAAGATTCTCTCATTTTACAAAAAGTTTTCAGGTCTGCACAAAGAAATAGAAATAAATTAGTTAGTCATTATAGGGTTGTTCTACTAAAATAATTCATCTGGATCTGCTCTCTAAAATATTGTCTTCCTCATTTCAGCATCTTGAAGGAGTACAGCTTCTCCAGATGGGGACCATACTTGTCAAAAGGGAAGATGAATACAATTGATTTCTATTGATTTTCTATTGCATAAAACACATACAGTCAAGGTCAGATTAACTTGTTCGGAGTCAAAGAACGAGATTACTGCTGCCTCAGTTGTCCACCTCCACCTCGTTCATGCTTACCTGCTGCCTCCATGTTCATATCAAGCACACAGCAGACCTTACATAGTAGCTTCACTGTTTTCCCTCACATCAAGAACCCAACAAGGACTCCTGGATGAAAACATCTGGCTCCAGGTTTTCAGTCTGTCAGTTGGATTGTGGTCATTTCATTAAATGCTGAACCTGCAGGCAACCCACCTGCAGACTCTCCACCTCCACCTACGAGCCTCATTCTACAACCTGGAGGCCGCCTCCACCTTCAGAAACAGCAGTAGCCACCAGTGTCAGCCAACAACCTGCAGATAACTACACCTACCAGCTTCTGTCAAGACCCTACAAGCCACCTTCACCTGGACAAATTGTCAAAAGGTTGTAGTCCAAAAATGCACCTACTACTAAATTAAATTAAATTAAATTAAATTCAAGTCATGAATGATTAGCTCCTCAAACTGATGAGCAGTTAGCACTTTGCTTGGCAGCCAATGCCATCAGTCTATGAATGTGTGTGAATGGGTGAATGATGACGTAAAAGCAGTTTCAGTGGTCAGATGACTAGAAAGGTGCAATATAAGTACAGTCCATTTACTATTTATCGTTTTAGTGTATTCATTCAAGCAAAGCAAAGTGGAAATTAGCTGCTGGGCCTCCTATTAAGGCCTTGTTCCCCGTCCTTTCTGTGCAGCGTCTGCAGTATTCCTGTGCTAGAATACATCCTCAGGTTTTCTGTGTGATAATTATTTAATATACATCATCTGAGAACACTGTTAATATCAGTTTAAAACTAGACTTTTCACATCATTTACACAACTGTTGCTGTTTGTTATTCTTATTGCATCTGATGAGAGCGAAGGTTCAAATGGAATAAAAATATATCTCACTACTCTAAACTAGAGAGTTCTGCTTTACTGTGACACATGTTATTGTACTTTTACAGTAAATGATTGGCTTATACCTCTAGCAAATTCACAGTAACACATACTAATTGTTTTACACTGTTATTAATAATAACAATAATAATAACAATATTAATATTATTATTACATGTTTTTTAATTTTCCATGATCATTCAGATACACGTTAAAATAAAAGTCAAAGTAATTATTACAGACATTCAAGACAGACACATTTTAGAACAAAATAGACAATATATTATTATTCAAACATTCTATGGTTGCTATGTTTTGTCTCCAGGTGCATCATTTTAATAGATCATAACTAGGGAAAGATCATAACTTGAACATAAACAAAACCGAACGGTCACGAAAAAGTTTGTCTCCTGTTTCACCGACTATTAACCGAAAATTAACCCTTCAACTGCGGATTGTTTACATCCACTGGACGATTAAAAGCACACAGAGTGAAGAAGCCGACCAAGAAACTTGCATAATGGAAAATGTGAGATTTGATTACTTTTTTAAATGTTTTATATCGATTTACCGGACTGTACCGGATCAATCGATCTATTCGTTTGAAAACAGGCCAAACATGCGCATGAAATTATGACTTTATGACAAATATTAAGATTTAAATGTGCAAACGAAGTATTATCTAATTAGAAATGCGTTCATTTCCATTTTACCTCTCCAGAACATAATGGTGAACGCTGATTAAAAAATCATTGACATACATCAATATCAAGTCAAAGGATTTCTCAGAGGGGGATTTTGATAATACTCTTTTTTTAATATCTCTGAATCAACACAGTAAAAACTGTCAACATGAAAGAAACCAGATTAAATGAGTAATTATGAACAAGACCCCTCCGTGTATTGTAAAAATGACCATATATTTACAAGACATGCAGCTGAAGCGGGTCAAAAATGGACAGATTCCATCTCACCATCTAAACTTACCCAGTTGGATTACGATACATTAACATAATTATTTTTGATATTCGTTCCCTACATTTTATGTTCATTATGTACATGCAGCTTTTTTGGTAAAATTCAGAGAATCACGACACAATAAAACAAAATATTGACTAATTTATTTCTTATAAACCAACTTAAGTGTGTTTTTAGCCATTCATAAATTACATCATTTTCTGAAAATAAAATCGTAAATTTTTATGGATTGGGCAAAATCATAAAACTGACCAGTTTTTAGTATGCAGTTCAAGCCGAAAACTATACTATCTCCTAAATAATTTATGAAACATTTAAATAAACAAACGTTCATTCGTTTGTCTGAGGGGTTAGTGCCCAAAAGTCTGTGACTTTGATAAGCCTGCATTAGAGGTTAGTATTGTGGCATCATCCTGTCACCTTGTTTCCCTGCGTACGCGCTAGCTTAGATAAATGTCGTCTGTGTTACACGAGGGCATCGGAAAGAAAACAGAAACTCTAGGGTTGAAAGGGCTCAGACATTTATGTTGCTCAAATGATTATCTAAGAGGAAGTTGGACAATTATTCTGTGCTGTTTGTTGCATATCATGACTTTAAAGCCTCATTTAATGTATACTAGTTTGATCCTTTCCGTGTAATGTGGGCACAAACCAAGACCAACATTACAGCAGTAAAAGGACACCATTTTGTACGTCGGTCAGAGAGGACAAAGAAGCACTGCAGCTCCACAGCAGTATGTTCCCAGCTGAGGGACAAAAGGTTTATGTCCCAAATTGTTCAAAAATGTCATTCTCAGGACCGGAGGGGAGGTATCCTTGAGCGGGGGGAGAATTAGACTGCTTGGACAAAATGTAGAAATCATGCACAGAATCTATTTTCAACACTGAGTGTTTTGAGACATCGTACAGGCAGATTGCACTGTATATAGCAGTCATTTACATTTACATGAGTGTAATAAGCAGTGCATTTCCATCTATTCTCTGACAAATTTAAAACTTTTGCTCTGTGAGAATCTTCAATTTTCAATTTCACTTGTTTAAAGTAAATTTACTGATAGCCTGACATCCTCTTTCTTCTTCTCCAAAGCACCAGCACTCTGCCTAACCTACTAGCCTGCCCCCCAAGAGGAGCGGACCTCTGTAGCCCGTCCTTCCCAGCCTTCTCTGGGCATCCAGAAGCTGCTGAGTCAAGCTTCCACTGCTTCTACCAGCTCGTTGGACTTGGTCCCAGTTGCCAACATGATTTGTTGAGGTATGTGATTAGAACAAAATCTCTTTTCAACGCAACACGTGACATTTTCCATGAATAGATCATAATTGTTTCATTTCTGTTTCTCTGCTCCTCACAGGTACAAGAATGGACACCCGTCCAAACACAGCTGGGACGTCGGATCAAACGAGCTGTGGGAGCGACTGGTCGTCCTAGCTTCACAGAATCAGTCGTGAAGATGGACTGGTGACTATCGACCAGCGTTTTGGGGTCGGAGTCATCCTCCTCATTATGATGTGGACATTTCTGGTGAACCAAGCCTGGCAAGCCAAAACAGAAGAGAGCCAGGAAGTAGGACCTCCACCTACAACCTCCTACCTCATCAACCAACAAACCTACCATCCACCTTAAGACTCAAAATAACAAAAGACAACCAAAAGACAAACCCATCTCAGACAACAGCATCCACCTGAAGCCTCCTTTACCTTTACCTGCAAGCCTCTCCACCTGCAGACTCTGACCACCACCTGTAACACAAGCTCTGACTACCAACCTCAGCCAACAAGCTACAGAGCTTCTCCACCTGCAGACTGAGGAAAACACTGTTCCTGGCCCTCCACCCAACCAGCTTCAACCTACAACCTGTAAGCCTCCTCCAGCTTCAATTCAAAACACACCCACCTGTCTATCTCTGCCAACGACCTGACGTCCACCTCACTTCCACATTCTGGCAACAAGCTGTAGCCTGACCCTCACACACAGCCAACACAATGCATGGCTCCTCCACCGCAGACTACTGACCACCACCTGTTTTTTTTTTCAGCAAAAGCCTACTGCAACTCTGTCAATGACCTGCAGGCCAACTCCACCTGCATATATTGGCAGAAAAGTACAGCAGAAAATCATCTATGAGCCTCTAAGAACAACCTGGAGGTCCTCCACCTGCAGATTCTGGCAAGCAGCTGACTCCTGGCACTCCACTAACCAGCTACAGCCTACATCTTCGAAGCCTCCTCCACCATCAAATTCTGAATACCACCTGTACCACAAGGCTCTGCCTGCCAGCTTTTGCCAATGACCTGCAGGCCACCTCCACCTTTACATTCTGGCAGCAGGCTGTAGCCTGACCCTCCATCTACCAGCCTCTGCCAACAGCATGTAGCCCACCTCCACCTGCAGACTCTGGCAGGCAACTGTACCCTGGCCCTCCAAATACCTGCCTCTGCCACCACTCTTCAGGCCGCCTCCACCTGCAGACTGTGGCAAGCAGCTGTACCCTGGCCCTCCAGCCTTAAGGCTGCCTCCACCTGCAGACTGTGGCAAACAGCTGTACCCTGAAACTCCACCAACCTGCCTTTGCCTCCATCTGCAGACTGTGACTAGAAGCTTTGAGTGCCCTCCACCTAACAGCCTCTGCCTCCAGCCTTCAGGCCGCCTCCACCTGCGGACTCTGCCAAGCAGCTTTGACTGACCCTCCACCTACCTGCCTCTGCCACCAGCCTACAGGCCGCCTCCACCTGCTGCCTGTGACAAGCATCTGTACCCTGACCCTCCACCTACCTGCCTTTGCCAACAGCCTGCAGCCCACCTCCACCTGCAGACTGTGGCAGGAAGCTTTGAATAACCATCCATCTACCATCCTCTACATCCAGCCTTCAGGCCGCCTCCACCTGCAGACTATAGCAGGCAGCTTTGAGTGACCCTCCACCTGCCAGCCTCTGCGTCCAGCCTTCAGGCCGTCTCCACCTGCAGACTCTGCCAAGCAGTTTTGATTGACCCTCCACCTACCTGCCTGTGGCAAGCAGCTGTACCCTGACACAGCACCTGTAAGGCTCTTCCACCAGCCTTCTGTCCACATCCACCTGCATACTGTGGATAGCAGCTTTAGACTGATCCTCCACCAACCAGCCTCTGCCTCCAGCCTTCAGTCCACCTCCACCTACAGACTGTGGCAAGCAGGTGAAGCCTGATCCTCCACCTACTGCCTTTGGCAAGCAGCTTTGACTGACCCTCCACCTACCTGCCTCTGCCACCAGCCAGCAGGCCACCTCCACGTGCAGAATGTGGTAAGCAGCTTTGACTGACCCTCGAACAACCAGCCTTCGCCTCCGGGCTTTAGGCCGCCTCCACCTGCAGATTGTGGAGGGTCAGTAAAAGCTTCTTGCCACAGTCTGCAGGTGGAGGCGGCCTGAGGCCAGTTGGTAAAGGTGGTCGGTGGAGGGTCAGTCAACTACTTGCCAGAGTTGCAGGTGGAGGGTCAGGGACAGCTGTTTGCCACAAGTCTACAGGTGGAGGCCTGCAGCTGCAGACCATGGCAAGAAGCGTGACTGACCCCACCTACCAAGCTCTACCTCCAATTCTGAAGGCCGCCTCCCTACCTGCCTCTGCCACCAGCCTGCAGGCCGCCTCCACCTGCAGATTGTGGCAAGAGCTTACCCTGACCCTCAACCTGCCTCCTCTTTTCTCATTCTTCGGCAGAGGCAGGTCAGGTGGAGGCGGACCTTCGAATGGATGGTAGAGCTTGGTAGGGGAGGGTCAGTCAAAGTTACTTGCCAAGTATGCAGGTGGAGGGTCAAGGGTACTAAGCTGTTTGCACAAGTCAGGTGGAGGCCTGCAGCTGCAAGCACATGGAACAGAAGCGCGTGATGAACAATAACATACCAATGTCTACTCCATTATCGAAGGCCGCCTCACCTAGCCTGCTCTGACACCAGCCTGGCCAACATCCCCTGCAGATGTGGCGGAGCTTTGATAACCATCCATCTACACATCCCTACATCCGCCTTCAGGCCGCCTCCACTGCAGACTATAGCAGGCAGCTTTGAGTGACCTCCACCTGCCAGCCTCTGCGTCCAGCCTTCAGGCCGTCTCCACCTGCAGACTCTGCCAAGCAGTTTTGATTGACCCTCCACCTACCTGCCTGTGGCAAGCAGCTGTACCCTGACACAGCACCTGTAAGGCTCTTCCACCAGCCTTCTGTCCACATCCACCTGCATACTGTGGATAGCAGCTTTAGACTGATCCTCCACCTACCTGCCTCTGCCACCAGCCTGCAGGCCGCCTCCACCTGCAGATTGTGGCAAGGAGCTGTACCCTGACCCTCAACCTGCCTTCCTCTTTCTCCATTCTTCAGGCCGCCTCCACTTGGAGACTCTGACAAGCAGCTCGAGCCTGATCCTCCACCTGCCAGCCTGCTTGCTGCCTCCACCTGCAGACTCTGGCAAGCATCTTTGACTGACCATCCACCTACCAAACTTTGCCAACAGCCTGCAGCCTGCCTCCACCTGCAGTCTCCGGCAAGCAGCTGTACCCTGACCCTCCGCCTGCCAGCCTCTTCCACTAGCCTTCTGGTCACCTCCACCTGTAGACTGTGAACAGCAGCTTTAGACTGACCCTCCATCTACCTTCCTTTGCCAACAGCCTGCAGCCTGCCACCACCTACAGACTGTGGCAAGCAGCTGTACCCTGACCCTCCACCTACTTGCCTCTGCCACCAGCAGCAGTCCACCTCCACCTTCAGACTCCTACAACCTGCAGGTGTAGGCAGCCTGCAGGTTGTAGCCTGTAGTGGTAGTTACCAAACTCCACCTTCTGTTTGTCTCACATGTCTGTCTCTGTTTTGTGTGTTGCTGGATGTGACCTCCAGTCTCCCTCTCACCTGACTGTCAGCTCACCACCTGCTGCTCATCATCCAGTCATCCTATATAGAGGACTGATTCTACCTTCCAGACTTCCAGATTTATTTTTTCAATCCTGTTTAACCTTACTTTCCCTGTGCTTCAGGAAATCCTGCCAGTCATCCATCCAGTTCAGTCTTATCTAAACACCTGCTCCTGAAGTTTGCTTCCTCCACCAGCCTTGCACTGTTCTGGATCTCCTACCTTTAAGATCTCATCCAGTCACCCTGCTCCTGAGTTGCACTATTCATTTGGTTGAATAAACTGTATAAATGTATTCTCTTCTGTGGTTGGTGTTTGCAGTTTGGGTCCTCTACTGTTCAATATAATGATCTGTGTATATAGCATCGTACTTTAATCAAAGCAAAGTGCAAATTAGCTGCTGAGCCTCCTATCAAGGCCTTGTTCCTCATTATCTCTGTGCAGTGTGTGCAATATTCCTGTGCTAGAATACATCGTCAGGTTTGCTGTGTGATAATGTGATCAAACACAAAAATTATTCTGTAACATAAATCATCTGAGCACACTGTCAATATCAGTCTAAAACTGGATTTTTAACATAAGAACCCTGATAAGACTGAGGAGCTCATCCACACCCTCCTGACAAGAGGCCTAATTAGACAACAAGTGGAACGAGCTTTGAGGGTGAACCAGGCTTTACTTAATAAACCACAGGCTCAAATATCAAACATATTAACAGACCTAAAAGTTTGGCATCCAGAAAAGGTTCAAGGGCTTTTTAAACCTCATCACACCTACACTTTAACCCTTATGTATTTACAGGACACATCATGTTCATCACTGCCTTTTTTTCTTCACTTTTCGTCAGAAACCACTTGTGTTTGGTTTAGTGTTAGGTTTGTCCTGGACACATGGAGGAGAGGAGCAGTCAATGAAATGGCACAGATACAGTAAACTAAGATTTCTGGAGCAGGGTGATATTTTTAAAACAACATTTCAAGCACAAAACGTCTAGCTTGGATGGATTCGTAGCTTCATTATGTTAATAAAAAACAGCATCTTTAGGAGGTTGTGGTATTATTAGGATTCATTTTTTTCAGCTACACGATATTGTCAAAGTTTTATTCTGCAATATATTGTCATTAGTGCTGTCATGGTTTGATTCTGTCTGTTTTGTGCTGTTATTTTTCCCTTTTGGTGCTCTTTGTTTCTCCCCTCCCCCTTCCTGTTCTCTTGCTGGTGCAGAGGTGTGATTGGCTCCTCCCTTTTCCTGCCTACAGTCTTACCTATCAGCCTATCAGCTTCTTCCCTCTTCCTTTTAGGCCTGGCTTTCCCAGACTTCCAGTGCCAGAGTATTATTCCCCATGAGCTCCAACCGCACGTCTGGTTCCTTTGTTCTCCCGAGAGAAGATTCCTTGGCTGAAGTTTTCCACCTGAGAAGGTCGCTTTATGTTTGGTTTTTTGAGGACATTGGCCCATTGCAGTGCCTATCTACTTGTTTGATTTTCATTTTTGTGGACTTTGCAACATTAAAGTGACTTTTGGTTAAACTCCTTCACTTAATCTGTCTCTGCTTTGGGGTCCAACTCTGGTCCTATAACAGAATACTCTGGCCAATTATGGACCCCGCGGAGATACAGAAGGTTAAACAGGCCATCTCCTCACAAGGTGCACTTGTTGGCCAGCATGAGAGCGCCCTGTCGGTGATCATGGACAAGCTTCTCCACCTGTCTACCAGCATGACTCAGCTTGACCAACGACTCAACCAGGTCGCTACTCAGCTCTCAGTTCTGGCAGACCCCGTTCCTCCTTCAAGTCCGCCGGTTCCTGTTCCCCCTGAAGCAGCCTCCCCGGCCCAGCCTAACAATCCACGTGAGCCATTCATACCCACTCCTGACAGGTACTCTGGAGAGCTAGGGTCATGTAGCCAGTTCCTCTACCAGTGTTCTCTAGTTTTTGACCAGCAGCCTTTGACTTATTCCTCTGACAGATCCAAGATAGCCTTTGTTTGCAGTTTGCTCTTTGGTAGGGCTTCGGCTTGGGCCCTGGCTATGGCTAATGCTAACTCTCCCGCCTGGCAGTCCTATCTCCTATTTTGCAGTGAATTGCGTAAGGTTTTTGACCACCCTCTCCAGAGTAAGGAGGCCGGGAATAGACTTCTTTCCCTGCGACAGGGCTCACACTCTGTAGCTGATTACTCTGTGGAATTTCGCATTCTTGCTATAGAGGCCGGTTGGGATGAGAAGGCCCTTCAAGGAATTTTTATGCGTGGGCTCAGGGAGGAACTCAAGGATGAGCTAGCTGCTCGTGATGAGACCTCGTCACTAGAGGAACTAATCTCCTTGGCCATCCGTTTGGATAACCGCTTATGTGAGAGACGCAGGGAAAGAGCAGCTAGCTCCCGGGTCCCTCTGCCGTTGCCCAAGCCCTTTCGACTCCCTGGTTCCCTGCAACCCCATCCCCTCCAGGAGGCCCCCTCTCCCAGCGTGGTGACCCCGGCAGCTCCTTCCTCTCCTGTTCCTGAGGAGCCCATGCAGTTGGGGAGGATGAAGCTTTCTCCTGCAGAGCGTCAGCGTCGCCTTCTTCAGAGGCTCTGCATCTACTGTGGTGCAGCTGATCACTACCTCGCCAACTGCCCTGCTCGGCCAAAAGACCAGGCTCATCAGCCGCCAAGGGGACGCTGGTGAGCCAAACCTCGGTGAGTCTATCCCCTTCTAACCGGATCCAGCTCGAGGGAACTGTTTCTTTTGTTCAGACTAAAGTCCCTCTCCCAGTTTTAGTTGACTCGGGTTCAGATGACAATTTTATTGACAGTGGCATCGTCACTAAGTTTAACATTCCCTCCGAACCTTTATCTAAGCCAAAGGAGGTTTTTGCCCTTGACGGTCGACTCCTAGCCCTAGTTACCCTCCGTACAGCCCCTGTGTCTCTGCTTCTGTCTGGTAATCATCATGAGACTATATCTTTCTACCTCATTCCCTCACCTTCCTCACCCTTAGTTTTAGGTCTCCCTTGGCTCAAGATCCACAACCCCCACATCGATTGGTCCTCTTTATCTATTACTAACTGGAGTTTATTCTGTCACTCTCACTGCTTGCACTCTGCTGTTCCCTCTGTCATGTCCACTCCAGTTTCCCCCAAGCCCGTAGATCTTACTCTCGTACCCCCTGAATATCACGACCTCCAGGAGGTTTTTAGCAAGGATCGAGCTTTGTCCATTCCCCCCCATAGACCGTATGACTGTGGCATTGACTTGCTCCCTGGAGCCTCTTTCCCCTCGAGCAAGCTCTATAACCTCTCCAGGCCGGAACGGGAGGCTATGGAGGCCTACATTTCTGACTCTCTGGCTGCTGGACTAATCCGTCCTTCCTCCTCACCTATGGGGGCGGGGTTTTTCTTTGTAGACAAGAAGGACAAGACTCTTCGGCCCTGCATTGACTACAGAGGGTTGAATGAAATAACCATCAAGGATAAGTACCCTCTCCCCCTCCTCGACTCAGCCTTCACTCCTCTCCACCAGGCCACCATCTTCACCAAGCTGGACTTGCGAAACGCTTATCACTTGGTGAGGATTAAGGAGGGGGACGAATGGAAGACTGGTTTCAACACCCCGCTAGGTCATTTTGAATATCTTGTAATGCCTTTTGGACTAACGAATGCTCCTGCTGTGTTTCAGCGTCTTGTTAATGATGTCCTACGTGACATGCTCAATCGATTTGTGTTTGTTTATCTTGATGATATTTTAATTTTCTCTCGCTCCCAACAGGAACATGTTCAACATGTCAGGCTGGTCCTCCAGAGACTCTTGGAGAACAAGCTTTTTGTTAAGGCAGAGAAATGTGTTTTTCATGTTGCCTCTGTCAGCTTCCTGGGCTTTGTGGTGGAGAGGGGGCAGATCAGATCAGACCCAGCCAAGATTAAGGCTGTGGAGGAATGGCCCACTCCCACCACAAGAAAGCAGCTGCAGAGATTCCTTGGGTTTGCCAACTTTTACCGCCGGTTCATCCGGAATTACAGTCGTGTTGCTGCTCCCCTAACCTGTTTAACATCTGTTAAATCTCCTTTTGTTTGGTCCCCGGATGCCGAAGCTGCTTTCACTAGGCTAAAGAGTCTGTTCTCGTCTGCTCCTGTGTTGTGTCACCCTGATCCTGCTGTTCAGTTTGTGGTGGAGGTGGATGCTTCGGACACTGGGGTGGGGGCTGTCCTTTCTCAGCGCTCTCCTTCCGACCAGAAGCTGCACCCCTGCGCCTTCTTTTCCCGCCGCCTGACTCCTGCAGAGAGCAACTATGATGTGGGAAATCGGGAGTTACTGGCAGTGGTGCTGGCTCTGCAGGAGTGGAGGCACTGGCTGGAGGGCTCCACTCTACCATTTGTTGTTTGGACTGATCATAAAAACCTGTCTTACCTCCGTTCTGCTCGCAGGCTTAACTCCCGCCAGGCTAGGTGGGCCCTGTTCCTGGGACGTTTTAACTTCACTCTGACCTACCGGCCTGGCTCCAGAAATGCCAAGCCCGATGCCCTTTCTCGACAGTTTTCTCCTTTCATTGAGGATCCTGCTGAGGACACCATCCTGCCACCCACCTGCGTGGTGGGAGCGGCCAGATGGGAGGTCGAGCGGTTGGTCCAGGAGGCCCTGGCTGACCATCCAGTTCCTGAGGGGGGCCCTCCTGACCGGCTGTTTGTGCCCCCATCTGTCCGTACCCCCGTGCTCCAGTGGGGACATGCCTCCAAGGTGGCATGCCATCCTGGTGTACACCGAACTCTGACTTTGCTCCAACAGCGTTTCTGGTGGCCCTCTATGTCCGCCGACACCAGGGAATATGTCTCTGCCTGCTCTGTCTGCGCTCGCGGTAAGGCCTCTCATCGTGCTCCTGCTGGGTTTCTTCGCCCCCTCCCTGTTCCCCATCGCCCCTGGTCTCACATAGCTGTTGACTTTGTTACCGGTCTGCCTCCCTCTGAGGGCTACGACACCATTTTAACCGTGGTAGACCATTTCTCCAAGTCGGTGCATTTTATTCCCCTGACTAAACTCCCCTCTGCTCTGGAGACTGCTAACCTTCTCACTCTGCATGTTTTCAGGTTACACGGTATCCCCCAGGACATAGTTTCAGACAGAGGTCCCCAATTTGCCTCCCGAGTTTGGCAGGCTTTCTGCCAGGCGGTGGGGGCATCTGCCAGCCTTTCCTCTGGATACCACCCTCAAACCAATGGCCAGACAGAGCGGGCAAATCAGAACCTGGAGGCAGCCTTGCGCTGCGTTGCTGCTCACCACCCGGCCTCCTGGTCCATTCACCTCCCTTGGGTGGAATACGCCCACAACTCCCTGGTGTGTTCGGCTACTGGCATGTCCCCGTTTATGGCCGCTAATGGTTTCCAGCCCCCACTGTTCCGTGCACAGGAGGCTGAGGTGGCCGTTCCCTCCGTCCAAGCGCATCTCCAGCGTGTCCATCAGGTCTGGCGGGAGACACCGGCAGCTCTCACCCGGATGGCAGCTCGGAACCAGAGGTTGGCAGACCGTTGTCGCTCTCCTGCTCCCCTGTACCAGCCTGGCCAGGAGGTCTGGCTGTCCTCCCGTGACCTACCTCTCAGGACGGAATCACGTAAGCTAACTCCCAGATACATCGGCCCTTTCCCCATTGACCGCATCATCAATCCCAGTGTGGTGAGACTGAAGTTACCCCCCTCTCTCAACATCCACCCATCTTTTCATGTCTCTCTCATCAAGCCTGTTTCCACCAGCCCTCTCTGCCCAGCAGCCGACCCCCCTCCTCCCCCCCGGATCATCGACGATCACCCTGCTTACTCTGTCCGGCAACTCCTGGATATTCGTAGGCGAGGTCGAGGTTTTTAATACCTTGTTGACTGGGAGGGTTATGGCCCGGAGGAGAGGTCATGGGTTTCTCGCTCCCTGATTTTGGACCCTGAGTTACTTAGAGATTTTTATGTTAGGTACCCGGACAAGCCCGGCAGGCCGCCAGGAGGCGTCCCTTGAGGGGGGGGTACTGTCATGGTTTGGTTCTGTCTGTTTTGTGCTGTTATTTTTCCCTTTTGGTGCTCTTTGTTTCTCCCCTCCCCCTTCCTGTTCTCTTGCTGGTGCAGAGGTGTGATTGGCTCCTCCCTTTTCCTGCCTACAGTCTTACCTATCGCCTATCAGCTTCTTCCCTCTCCTTTTAGGCCTGGCTTTCCAGACTTCCATGCCGAGTATTATTCCCATGAGCTCCAACGCATGTCTGGTTCCTTTGTTCTCCCGAGAGAAGATTCCTTGGCTGAAGTTTTCCACCTGAGAAGGTCGCTTTATGTTTGGTTTTTTGAGGACATTGGCCCATTGCAGTGCCTATCTACTTGTTTGATTTTCATTTTTGTGGACTTTGCAACAAGTGACTTTTGGTTAAACTCCTTCACTTAATCTGTCTCTGCTTTGGGGTCCAACTTGGTCTTATAACAGTGCCATGTAACTGCGTCTGGTTTGTTTACGTACAATTACAAATGTAGTGGTGTGTTCAGGGGTGGACTGGCCATCTGGCATACCGGGCATCGTCCCGGTGGGCCGTTGAACCAATGTGGGCCGGTCTCCCCCCCCCCCCCCAATTGGGATGGCCAATTGGCTACAGAGGGCTATAGATAGACATATATGCAGAGCTCTTTATTCAGACACTCTACTATTTCAGGATCTGGTTATTATAGACACAGAATAAATATTTCAATATTTATCATCACAGTAACAGTGTTACACACATTAGTAGCTGTAAACACTCAGCATTAGAAAAATACATACGTTGGTTTGGTGCTTACATAAGGAGTAAACATTTATAATCATCACTTTAAAAGTTACATACGTTGTTTTTGGTGCCTGTTTGTTTCCCAGATATATTAGTGTGTGTGTGAATGGGTGTATAAGAGACATTAACTTAAAGCACTTTGTAGAAAGGCGCTTTATGAAGTTCAGTCCATTTCCTTTTATTAGTTTACGGGGCAGATCTACCACATCCAATATGGCGGATGCCATAACGCAGCAATGGACCAACCTGCTCAATGAGGCGTCTATGTATATATGTCTGTGTATATATGTCTATGTATATATTTCTATGTATATATGTCTGTGTATATATGTCTATGTATATATTTCTATGTATATATGTCTATGTGTATATGTCTATGCTCGCTCCTACAGTGCATTACATCTACGGAGGAATGGTGTTTCTACACAATGAAAGTGATCATAAATCGCTCAGTTGTCAAGCTAATTTCACGAGGTTTGTTTGTCAAACGTCAGACATGACAGACAGACAGACATAGATAAAACAAAAAGAACCCAGAAAACGTTCAGGTGTGTTCAGGTCTTTATATCATTGCTTTAAGGGTATACATTACATTTGAGTATGATAATAATAATAATTGTTATTACTATTCTTATCATTATATTATCATTATATATTTGTATTATTACCGCTATTATTATATTTGCTATCATTATCATTATTATATTATTATTGTTGCTATTATTATTATATTAATATTATATTGTCATTGTTATTATTATAATTATATCACTATCATCATCATCATTCTTATTATTATTATAATTGCAGACATAGGATCTCCTGTCTATACCCTTTTTGAATATCAGACCGTCAGAACAGCTGGGAGGACTTTGTTGCATGCTGCAGGACACAGAGGAGAACTGTGCAGCTCGTAAACTCCCACCACCCCCTGATCAGTATCATCATCTCTATGAATAAAGTAATTTGATTGATTCCAAATATTCAAACTAAACAGGTTCTTTGAATTACCAGAGTTTTAAGTGACAGAACTTTTGTAGAGTTTTTTGTGTTATGGGCCCTTCTGGTGGTGAGAGAAAACTAGATCAGTTCATTAATGTGGAGGACAGGAAGGATGCAGGACCAGCACTTATTATGCTTGCACTGATTGAAATATTCAAGACTGCATGTCTTCAGTGACTACAGCAAACCATAGAATGTAAATATTCTACATTTCTTATGCAACATTTTAGATACATTTCTACAAAATTCAGTCTAGCATATTTGGAATCCCTGGAAACTTTGGGTTCTCTACTATAAATTAATCTACTGTGGATTTGAACAGCCCATCCAGAATGCTGTGGTTTAGACAATGAAGTGGTTTAAAAGCAAACAACCATTTTTTCTTTTTCTATTTGTCTCTAAAAGAAAAAAACGGAGAACTCGACAGCCTTTTCACAACAACAGTGAATTTAATGCAGCCATGTTCTTCAGTGGAAAGAGCACTGACCCTGTCAGAAGTGAGCTGCTTTCACTGATGGCAAGGTTGTGTTCAGTTGGGTTTCTATAAACTAGTTTGTTTAGCATCGCCTTCATCCTCCTCTACAGCCTTATTGTCGTAACACCGTGCTTCTTCATCCTCCTTTACAGCCTTGTTGTCATAAGACCTTGCTTCTTCATACTCCCTGCAACACAAAGAAACAGCAAGGTTAGTCATTTACTTTGATCGTTTTTACACTCAGGTCCAACGTACCAACTGCTCATCAGAAACCGTACAGCCTGTTCTATCCAAACCTCTCACACTGACACAAAGCAAACCCCTTTACACACCGGTGTCACAGTTAATGGGAACAATTTAGGGTTCAGCATCTTTCTCAAGGACACTTAGACTGGACTAGGGTAGCCAGGAATTGAACTGGTGACACTCCAATTGCTAGACGACCTGCTCTACTAATGATGAGACTATAATAAATATAGTGGAAGTGAAGAACACAACAACAACAACAACAACAACAACAACAACAGAGAGTAGTATTTTCAAAATGTTGAGTGAATTTCACCATGGCTACTTCTACTACATGAAGCTTTGTTTTATTCATCCCCCATTTTTAGTGTGTACTCCATGGTTACACCACTGAGTTAACGAAAGTGCAATCTGAAGCTGAAGTTGCCATAGCAACTTACAATTTACTATACTGATTTTGTACAGTGGTGGAAAGTAATGGAATTACTGCAATGACATGCAATCTTTACAATTGCGCTTTGTTGTATAGCACTTGGGAAAAATGTTTGCTTCTATATCATCACTAATATGTGACATCAATGCTTTAGTAGGAGAGTCAGTTAAATAAAGGAACCTTGCACAACTATTGCTCATAAGACATTCAAGGCCACAGAGTGGAACCCGCTGCTCACATACTGTATATCACAATATCTTCTGTCAAACCAGGAGGATAGTTGATTCATAATCAGTTACTGTCATTCAGAAGCACATTAGGTTAACGAAACAGCATATTAGAACATTTCATGGTTTTAGTTTAACTAGGTACTGTATAAATGAAACCAAACGAACTGCGTTATACAGATCATTGTGACCTGCTGTGTGTGAAAGACTGACCTGTTCTTCCTAAGTAGTCTGTGAGCAATCAGAATGATGAAAAGGATCAAGAGGAAGCCGACCACGGCCGTCAAACCCACCAACCAGGGCTGAAGAGTCACCGACTGAGAGCTTGCTGCTGCTCGCATGCTGGTCCGCATACCTGAACACACAATTAGTCCGTAAGAAGAAGAGGTTGGAATTTGGTTTTAGGTGCTATGACTGCTGCGTTCAAAAACAGATTTATTATAATGAAGTGGGAACTGATACTGTACCATTTATTTGACAACAAATAATAACTTCACTACTACATTTGAGGTACTTCTTTAGTGTACTTCTTTCTTTTTTGAGCCATGTCGAAGACAAATATTAGTCACATTCTGATGGATAGTGAGCTCTTCAGATTATAAATGGCAGAAACATACAGTGTCATGAGGATACATTTTTTCAGGTTGGGTTTAATGATTCTAAAACAACTGATTCCTACTTAAATGAGGAATATACAAACATATACATATACAAATATAGTAACAAAAATTATTTCCTCCTGGGATTAATAAAGTATTTCTGATTCTGATAACTCCGTAGTTATATATTGAGAGATGAAGCAGAATTTTACCTTTGTTAGCTGAGCAACTGATGGCCGACAGTAGCACACACAACACAAGAAAGGGCCGATTCATCCTGAATGTAACAGAACGATAGACTCGACACAACAAATGAACATGACCCTCAGCACACACATACACACACAACTAACTGTAATTGTGCTCAAAGTTCACAGTCCAGATGGAGTTATCACAGGAATCCAGGTGTGTGTTAACTGCTGTGTTACTGATCAGCATGTTAAGCTACTTCCTGTATACTACATAACTACTAACTACATAACCATGAATACTGGTTCACCAGCCCTAACTGACTTATTTTCTCTCAGAATCTGAAGTGACTGAATTTCCATAAAGGAGGGATATGTTCTGAGGGAAACATTTACACTGTGGAACATTTTATTGAAGGGCTGTATAAGCCTTTTTGTTTGCTGCCATGCAGGTATCGCATGTGATAAAGATTATTTACAACTTTATTTTGGAATATGCAACATTTAAGTGTGATATTAAGTGCAGCAATAAAGGCCTTAAAACCAGATTTTATCTCAGACAAACTCTATGAGTCTGGCCTTCGGAATTAGATGATAATGTGGGGCTCACCATAAGGCACCTGTTATTTCATTGGACTGTATATTGTGCTTTGGTGGTGCATATAGCACTGCCAAACAAATCACAAACTAGTTCCCACACTTCTGTACCGGGAACCTTCAGATCCCAGAGGCACCCAGTTTACTCAGTTGTAATTCAGCCTTGTGTATACAGAAATATTAAAAATAACATTTACAATACTAGGAATGAACCCTTACCTCCTGTAGTTACAGAGTGACGATTCATACTAGGGTTGTCTTTTTTTTTCAAATGTAAAAAGAAAATAAAAATTCATATGCAAATCTATACAAAATATTTCTGTGTATATTTACACCGATAAACTGCTTGTTGTTGGGATAATTTACATGTAAGGTAATAAGTAGTGAATAACATAATGAATGTCTGTGAATTGCTGCTTCGCCGTGGCTAAAAGGAGCAACATAAGGAGAGACAAAAGCAGCACATAAATATACACTACCATTCAAAAGTTTGGGGTCGCTTAGAAAATTCCATGTTTTCAAAAGAAAAGTTTTTTTTTTGTCCATAAAAATAACATCAAATTGATGTAAAACACATTTTAGACGTTGCAAATGGTGTAAATGACTATTGTAGCTGCAACAGCTGATTTGTAATGGAAAATGTACATATGTGTATAGAGGCCCATTATCAACAGCCATCACTTCTGTGTTGCAATTGCATGTTGTGTTTGCAAATCCAAGTTCATCATTTTAAACAGCGAACTGGTCATTAGAAACACCTTTTGCAATCATGGTAGCATGGCTGAAAACTGTTGTGCTGATTAAAGAAGCAATAAAACTGTCCTTCTTTTGTAGAGCAATTGTAGGTTCCATCACAGGCTCAAAATGGTCAGAAACAAAGAGTTTTCTTCTGAAATGTCTACAGTCTATTCCTGTTCTGAGAAATGAAGGCTATTACATGCAAGAAAATGCTAAGAAACTGAAGATCTCGTACAATGCTGTGTAGGCCTAGTACATTAGAGTATCTAGTCTGAGAAACAGACGCCTCACAGGTCCTTAACTGGTAGCTTCATTAATAGTACCTGCAAAACACCAGTGTCAACATCAACAGTGAAGAGGTGACTCAGGGATGCTGACCTTCTAGGCAGAGTGGCAAAGAAAAATACATATTTCAGACTGGCCAATGAAAAGAAAAGATTAAAGCACAGTTTGATTTGGAGCTGTGCTTTGGGTGCAAGAACTACTTAAGGATGAAGCAGTCATCTGGTATTCTGTCATGTAATGGAGTGGTCAGCACATTTACCAGATCTCAACCCTATTGAGCCGTATGGTACATAAGAAGGGCCCTTCAAGCCAATCCAACTTGTGGTAGGTGCTTCAGGACGCATGGGAGGAAATCTCTTTAGATTACCTTCACAAACTGACAAGAAGAATGAAAATGGTCTTCAAGGCCAGGGCAAGATGCTTTTATCCAAAGCAACTTAAAGAAAAAGGGAACAATCAAGGTATAGTGCAATAAGAAGAATTAGTGCTGCAATAAGTGCTAGTGACTTCTTGTCATGTAGTGCTAGGAGAGAAGGTAATCTCTGAAGAGCTGGGTCTTCAGGAGATTTTTGAAGGTAGAGAAGGACGCCCCTGCTCTCGTAGGAACTGGTAGTGCGTTCCACCAACGGTGAACAACAAAGAGAAGAGTCATTGCATTGCCACTGCAGGAGCGCAACGGTTGTGAGGTAGCATATGCCTATGCATGTGATTAAAGCCATGTTTGAAGGAAACAATTATTATTTCAATTGAAAATCATAATTTCTAACCTCGTCAATGGCTATATTTCCTATTCATTTTGCAATGTCCTAGTTAAACTGATTTCTTGTATGTTTTCATGGAAAAAAAGGAATTTTCGAAGTGACCCCAAACTTATAAACGGTAGAAGAAAGTGACTGTAGAAATAAAAATGTTTTATATAAAACATGAGAAAGAAGTACAAATGGGGATAAAGGACTGTGTACAATTAAATGAGGTTAGGTTCTTGGTAACCCGGTGGCTCGCTTCCCTTCCAGTGTCTCAATGTGACTCTTCGCAGTAGTGATCGCAACGTTAATCCATTTGACGTCTTCGTGTAGGGACACTCCCGACCGACAGGGGGCAGACTGCGGGACAAACCACCGCTAACCTGCAGGGGGGGAGAGGCGAGCAGAAACGGAAGTAAGATTAATCAACAACCTGAGTTACGAACTCGGGCAAAACTTTACCGTCGTTGAGCTCCCGCTGCACCGTTTTAACGTCATTCTGTCGGTTACAAATGCCGCACTAATATCTGGTGTGTTATGGAGGAAGCGGCTCCCCGCGCGCCGTGGACCTGGTTCGTGTCTGAGCTCAGACTCGGTGGCTAATGTCGCTCTTTGCAGCAGCTAAGTGAGCTAAGTTTGTCAGCTGACTAGAACTCACTGTGACAGCCTCAGAACGAGCTGTGGTGTAATATGCGCAGCTGCTGCTCTGTGCTCAGCGTTCACGAGGTTGTAGGAGTAGCTGGACCGTCTGCTGGCTGCCGTTGACTCGTCCTGGTACTTTTATTTTTTCTGTGACTCTAACAGAGGCAGCTTGATTCGCAATGCTCGTGCAGCTGCTCCCACCTGTCAACTAGCCGCCTCCTCCGCTCCTCTCGTCCGATGGCTCACTGCGGCTCCTCCGAGCCGAGCGCAAAGGCACAGGCACAGCCCCAGCAGCAGCCCCAGCAGCAGCAGCAGCAGCAGGGCAGCGTAGACCAGAGCATGAAGCCGGTACTGTTCGAGATCTTCGGCGAGATATGGACCGTCCAGTCGCGGCTTGGCCAGGGAGTCTCGGCCTCTGTGTACCGGGTCAGCTCAGGCAGAGCCACCACCGCCGCTGTGAAGGAGTTTCAGGCCGACACTCAGGGAGGAGATTACGGGTATCACAAGGAGAGGTCCGTGCTGGAAGACATCCAGGGACATAAAAACATCGGTAACAACATTATTTACTCAGTATAGAAACATGCAGACCTGTAGCCTAACATGATGTCAGTGTGATGACATGGACATGACACGTCAGTACTAACTGTGAGCCTTTCTGCTGCATTCAGTCCTGTATGTATGCAGGACTTTGCTTGCCATCCGTACATGACAGAGTGCTGTTTGTACTGACGCATTTATTCTCCTCACAGTGACACTGTACGGGGTGTTCACCAACCACAGCTGCATGGGTGTCACCACCCGCTGTCTCCTTCTGGAGCTCCTGGATGTCAGTGTGTCCGAGCTGTTGGTGAGAGGAAGCAGTGGTACCCAGGGTGGAAGGTAAGTCAAATGCTGTCACTGATTCTCGTCCAGTGTACGCTCACTGACTGTGTCAGGCTGAGAGCTGTTTCTACCCTCAGTGAAAGGAGAAAATAACCGAAATAACAGAACCGTTAAGCATCCTGCACAACGTGTGTGAAACGTTTTCAACAAATTGAACATTGGTGAAGGGATCAGCAGGATACAGCACCGTTTACAGACTGCATTTGTTTTAGCTAGATGTAGTCACACTAAACATTGTGTGATACAAGGAGATTTCCAAAGGAGTGGAAAGTTAAACTGGGGAATTTTGGAAATATTCCAAATCGAATTAACTGGAATTTGGGGATAATTTAAATGAACTGTATCATATCCAAACATAAATCTAAACATTTTGTTTTGTCATAAGCAGACATGCAAAATAAAACAATTAAAAAAACATGTCAACAGATTTATTTGTAAGTAGAACTTTATCAAGTTTGAATTATTTTATTGAACAAGCTCAAATGTGTGTCTTCAATAGTCTCTGTGTGCTCTGGGCTCTAAAGTGTGGTCCACGTACAGAAATCACCTGTGCAGGTAGGGGGCGTGGCCTCATTAGCCCTGCATTAAGTAGTGTGCTATGTGCATGTGATAGCAGTGTACTTGCATGAAATCTGGTTATTTTAGTCATGCTAAAATATATTTTACCCAACTATATTTAAGTTCCCTGTTAAGGGCCAACCTTCAATTTAGTAAATTCCTATTTTTTCCCCTGTTTATTCCCATAAATTCCCATGGAAGGTTTCCAACTTTGAAAATTCCCAGAATTTCCCAACCCTAGGTACAAGTAGTTTCCTGGTAAAAATGATCTAAAACGATTAGTTGATCGTTAAAATAGGAAAAGCAGAGAGTTACTATAAGAGTTATACACACGTGACTGAGTCAGAGAATAGCGCAGAAATCTGACGTGACGACAGCACAAGCGGTTTCGAAACATTATCTTTACTAAAGTGTTGTGGCATGGAGTAATTGTGCAGGCATTATCTGAATATATTTTATTTAAATTCATTAAACAATTACAGTCCCTGACAAAAGTCTTGTCGCTTGGGTACAAGTTGACTTTAAGTGCCCCATAAATATATTTCTAATCAATTTTTTTTTACAAGAAATGGCTAATTTCAATCCCAACATCTTTTGAAATAATCTTTTGGCGCCAAACGACTGAACTGAAAAGCATTCTAACGTTCACAACTTGGTAAAGCCCACTGAGTCAGTTTTTGCAAAGACAAAAGTCTTGTCGCCTTGTCATGTGATGCACCCAATCCTAGATTACAGTATGATCAATAAGTGATCAGTCAGTTAGTGGGTGTGTATTAAAAGAACCCCAGCACACCAGACCTTCACATCAACTGCAACTTGACCTCTGACAACATGCCAAAGATTCACCCTGAGGCCAAAGCGTTGATTATCAAGAGGCTGAAGACCAGATCCACTGATGAGATGAGATGGCTGACACCTTCAATGTGTCGCAGCGTCAAGTACAAAGAATAAGAAAAAGATTTGAAGAGACTGGAGATGTTTTTGACAAGCCCAGGTCCGGCAGAGCCCGCAAGACAACTGCTCGGGAGGACCGTTTGTTGGCTGGCAGAGCTCCACCAGGCCTGGTCACCTCAAGTTCCTGTGTCAACCAGAATAGTTTGTAGAATTCTGTCTCGAAATGGCCTCCATGGTCAAATCAGTGCCCAGAAACCAGCACTAAACAAAAGGCAATTAAAAAAACGTGTGGCATTTGCCAAGGCCCACTGCCTGCTCAAAGGATGGACGCTGGAAAAGTGTCAGAAAGTGGATTTTTCAGATGAATCTTCAGTTTAATTACATCACAGCCATTGCAAATATTGCAGGAGACCTAGTAGAGCCCGCATGGACCAGAGATTCACCCAGAAAACAGTTAAGTTTGGTGGCGGAAAAATTCTGGTCTGGGGTTACATCCAGTATGGGGGTGTGCGAGAGATTTGCAGGGTGGAAGGCAATATCAATAGCCTAAAATATCAAGAAGTATTAGCTACCTCTTACATTCCCAACCATAAAAGGGGTCAAATTTTGCAGAAGGATGGTGCTCCATCGCATACTTCCATCTCTACATCAAAGTTCCTCAAGGCGACGAAGCTCAAGGTGCTTCAGGACCGGGCAGCCCAGTTACCAGACATGAACATCATTGAGCATGTCTGGGGTAGAATGAAAGAGGAAGCATGGAAGACGAAACCAAATAATCTTGATGAACTCTGGGAGGCATGTAAGACTGCTTTCTTTGCTATTCCTGATGACTTCATCAATAAATTGTATGAATCACTGCCGAACCACATGGATGCAGTCCTTCAATCTCATGGAAGTCATACAAGATATTAAATATGGATCTCACAGCACCACTACTTAATTCACTGATGTTATGCAAGTAAACTATTTGTTCAATTTTCACATTATTCTCTGTAGGCGACAAAACTTTTGTCTTGCCAAAATCTGACCTTTCTGTGTTGATTGAATAATCAATCTCTCCTCTGTGAAGCAAATTTATTTTAGTACATTAAACATAATTTGGGAGGGTTTTAGCTTTCATATGAGCCATTTCTAAAACCAGTGGATTAATTAAAAGTCACATTATAAGCTGTTGTTTCTACAAAATGGATAAGTGACTTTTGTCAGGGACTGTAGATGACAACTAATTGTTGCAGCTCTAAAAGACAGTGAGAGTATAAAGTTTATTTCTGCTGCAGTTCTGTAGCCAGCTTCAAGTAGACACTCGAGGAATTACATTTTTTGGCACTTCCACGCTGTTTTTTCTGGTGAACGGGCCCTTTTTGAAATGGTTTCCAAAATTTCCAGTATTTGCCACAGAATATTACTCTGTCAGGGAGAGCTTTTTGTTTAACTTCATAGTGTGACATTTGCTGGCAGACCCCAGCAGGGCCACTCCATGTGGCTCCTCCAGCACTGTGCCAGAGACATCCTGGAGGCTCTCGCCTTCCTTCACCGGGAAGGCTACGTCCATGCCGACCTCAAGCCACGCAACATTCTCTGGAGTGCCGACGACGAATGTTTCAAGGTCATTGACTTCGGCCTCAGCTTCAAAGAGGGAAACCAGGTGGGTTTGTGCATGGATCTGGAAGGCTGGCGTAAGAGGGGCTGGGATAATTGTGTTTCTGACTGTTCCCTTGCCTGACCTCTTCCAGGATGTCAAGTACATCCAGACAGATGGGTATCGCGCTCCAGAGGCTGAGCTTCAGAACAGTCTTGCCCAGGCCGGGGTAGAGATGGAGGGGGACTCGGGCTGCACGGCTGCGGTGGACCTGTGGAGCCTGGGCATCATCCTGCTGGAGATGTTCTCAGGAATCAAACTCAAAGACACCGTCCGTTCACAGGAGTGGAAGGTACGACAAAGCTCTACTCTGGGAAGATTGATATTGATTTCCTAATGGAACGTCTCAGTATGTGTAAATGTAAAGAAAATGTTGCATTATGGCACGGAAAGTTCACAGAGCGAGATCTAAATTCTCATTAAAGGCATAAAATAAGTTTTGAATCAGCAGCAGTATGATCAAGCAGAAGCACGTTCTGTTCTCTCCTTCAGGATAACAGTGCTGCCATTGTAGACCATATTTTTGCCAGCAACAGCCTGGTGTGCCCTGCTATCCCTGTCTATCACCTTAGAGACCTTATCAAGAGGTAAGTGGTCACACAGGTATCTCTGAATTCAGTCTGATTCAGACTGCTCAGACATGACTAAACTCTTTTGTGTGTGCAGCATGCTTCTCAACAACCCAAAGCAAAGATGCACAGCTGAAACTGCCCTGCTGAGCCCATTCTTCAGTATCCCCTTTGGTATGTGTCAATATTTGAGACGTCCACCAAGATCAACACATCTCTCATTGTATTGCACTATATTTATTTATGTGTGTGTGTGTGTGTGTGTGTGTGTGTGTGTGTGTCAGCTCCTCACATTGAGGACCTGGTTCTGCTGCCCTCTCCTGTCCTGCGTCTGCTCAACCTGATTGACGACAGCCATCTGCACAATGACGAAGAGTATGAAGGTACAGCACCACGTTTTTTCATTTTTCTCACCTTCAGATTATGAATGAATGGGCCAGCTGTTTCTTCTGAGTGTGTGGAGGTTGCAGTAACCTGTTGTTGTTGTTCCAGACATCCTGGAAGACATGAAAGAGGAGTGCCAGAAGTACGGCTCAGTGGTTTCTCTGCTCATCCCCAAGGAGAACCCTGGGAAAGGACAGGTTAGACTGTTTTGTGTAAAGCATCTGAGAAATAACACATTAATAATATATTCATATTATGATAACTCTGACACCGTAGCCTGATCACAACAACAACTGTGATTGGTCTACATCGTGTGTGTACATGGTCTGAGAATGTGAGGCGCTCATGATGTGCTAAAGCAGACATGTCAAACTCAAGGCCCACAGGCTGAATCCGTCTATTATTAATGGCTCGCTGGTAAATCGCATTCCCACCACTTGTACTACAAATCCCACAATGCACTGCAACAGCCGCCACACAGGTCAAGATACTGTCATTATTCAAGACCCCCCAAGGAAAGAACAGAGAAGAAAAGACTCGCAGTGTCATAGAAACTTCACTGCCAACTAGCATTTAATTATTTACAGGCACATAGCAGTGTAGTTACTTGCGTAGGACTAACATAGAGTGTGCAGCTATAAATCAGCCTGTCTGTGAAGGTTCTCAGTCATTCAGGTCATCTTTCTTCAAAAAGGCTCAATCTAGTGCAGTTGGATCTTTCCTTCATGAATCTTATTCAGTTCAGACTGACTGGTGGGGAGATCCAAGTATTTATTCTAGGCAGGATCATAGACCCAGCCAAAGCTTCCACCCAAGCTCAGGTGACCTGAACAACTGTCATTCACACCAGCCCTCACGTGACTTTAACAACTCTGATGGCGGTCAATGATGAGCATTATCAAACTAAGTGAAGATTTGGCTAGGTCTATGATCCTGCCTGGGATAAATCAGCCTTTATTCACCGGATGACCACAGGGTGCAGCTAAATGACACTCCAGCTGTGTTGCTGGTGCTGCTTTTACATACATAACATAACATAAATGTCTTAATTTATTGATAGTTGACTTAAAATGAATGTTTAATGACACATTTTATCTGCTAATAATGTCTCAACATATATTCAGTGTGAGAGTGACAAGGTGAAAAAACATATACATAATAAACATAAAACATATGTATTTGAAACATAAAACTTCATGTGGACTTTGATCTAAGACAGACCTACTAAATCATCCACGTGTGCTCTGTCTGTCCACCAGGTGTTTGTCGAGTACGCCAACTCCAGTGACTCCAAAGAGGCTCAGAGGCTGCTGACGGGCCGCACCTTTGACGGGAAGTTTGTTGTGGCTACCTTCTATCCCCTCAGCGCCTATAAAAGAGGGTACTTGTATCAGACTGTGCAGTGAAGTCCTAAAGCTCAATTTATACCTCTGCTTTGTTTGCATGATAAAACACACAACAGCAACCACAGGGGAGAAGTCATTTCCTCCCTATGAATATAACTACAATTAGCACACAGTCACAAGTTCAAATGATTACGTTCTAATGAGTGTAGTTAAAGTTCTGCATGTTCTCCATGTGGTAAATATCTGTGTTTATGCAGGGTGTAAATTGAACTGCCCCCGGCCTATACGCTACAGTCAGTGCACATCCACGTAGTACTTTAAAGTGACCTGGATCCATCTGGGATAAAGGTCTGTGGTCTGCATACAGCAGTCCACCTGCTCTATTTTCCATTTCACTCTCATAACAACATGTGAGAATCTGTTCTCTAAGTAGTTCTACATATCGAGCTTGTCCCATCGCTCTTGATAAACTATCAAAAACACTTAATGTCATTGGTTTAGTGAGGGATGTGATCAGAAACATGTAGCACTGAACAAGAATTTTAGGTCTCCTGAAGGCAAACAAAATCCCTCTCAACTGAATATTTCCTTCAGTAAAATCCTGTTGTTAGATGAGTGATAATAGTGATATTATTGTTGCATATTTATATTTGTTACGCTGAACAATTACTGAGAGGAACTGTGTGGTACAAGGGGAAATACAGGTATACTGTGCTTGGTTTCAGGAAGAGATGGTTTGAAGTGACCTCGCTCTCTCTCCGTTATCTGAGCAAGCCACAGGTTCCTTTAATGCCCTGTCCTGTAGCCTTATGCTTATTTTATAGCTTTTTTTTTTTTTTTGACGAAAGTCTGTGTACGTTCTTGTGTTTTGACTGCAACACTGAAAGGGCACATGAGCAAGTAAATATTTTTGAGCACATGCTGAAAAAAGGGTCAGATTTGTCTGGCTTATGCAGTTGAAACGACTGACGTGACCTTTTTCCAGTTGGAAAATGAGTCAGTGAACAAAAAATTGCTGCAGCTCCTCCGGTGGCAGACCGTCTTCTAGCAAACTAAAGCTAAGTAAGCTTTAAGTAGCTGTAATTGTTAGTTTGTTGGTTTTGGTGTGATATGGATTAGCGTATATAGCTAAAGCGTGGAGCAGTCTATCACTGTTCAGTTAAAGCCACTCTGTGGAGAACGTTTGGAATGCCGCAGGCTGTTTGTAGAGTGTGTCTCTGTGTTGCTTTCACCAGAGTTGGAAATTTTCAAATCCACATAGTAGCTTTAAAGATTGTGCTGTACTGCAATGCATGCAAGGTGAATAGACATTGAGCGGTGGCTATTACACTAACTATACAGGTACGTAAATAAGCCACAAACATCACCACGTCATGTGGTGGCTGTTTTTGGAATTCCCAAAATGTAGGATAAGGAAGTGTTTCACATTTATGGAAGTTTCAAGAAATGTTGCTAGTTGCATGAAAATATGTTGAGTTTTACGAATCACAAATGTGGCATAAAATGTGCAGTCTTGAAAGGAAGGTTTCAAATTCTATCATTTTGTTAAGTTATATGGCTTATAATACAGTTTTATTGTGTCCAGGGAGAAGCATGATAATGTTGGACAGTGGTGACAAAGAGTCAGCAAGTGTGGTATTTTGCAGTGGAATGTACATTTTGTTGTAGAACCAGAGATTCTTTTGTCCTCTGTGTTTTATCCTCTTGCTTCTACTTTATGATAACAGTGGATATTCAGTACCCGTGAAGCCCGCTCTGTCACACTGAAACATTCAATGATTTCTACACAAGTGCCCTATGACATCGAAGCTAGCTAACGTACCAAAATGCTGCTATAACAACAGGTTGTGCTACACCTGCACACGTCCATTCCTCACGTAGCCAAATCTGTTGCAGATGCCTTAGAGAATAATTCCCTTCCAGCAGATGTAGTCCTGCCCAGTAACAAAAGCAGACTGTTAGAGACAACAATATGGAGCAGTGATCTCTTTCAGTTTCTTAATAAAGGTGCTCATTTTCCATTTTTCACTGGAGCCAGACTATGTAACTTTTACCAAGTAAAAATGGTGCAGATTGTAGCTACAGTACAGGCTAAAGTAATGGTATTGGCTAAATGCTAATCTGCTAAATATTACAAATGCTAAACTTTGTATTTACCTAAACAGTCGCACAACTTCAGAAGTTATACACTCACCAAACTGACTCAGTGATTACTATGGAGCCATATTTACCTTCCATTTACTAATTAGCCATCATTCACAATATTTTCATGATGGCCTCATGTGACACTCAGCTAAAATGTTGTACTACAAGTTATATAAATGTAGGGAATCTATCAAGTCTTTAGCATTTCACCTCTCCCCAGCAACTGAAACAATGGACAATGAATAGAAAACATCTGGAGGGTAATTGGGCCATATAACCCCTTAGCTACTGTTAAACCATTAACGTTAGCATTAACCATTATTGTTAGCATTAACATTAACATTAGCATTACCATTGACATTAGCATTCAACCACTTCCTGGCTAACATTACCATTTGATAGTGTGTGGCAGCAGGAAAGACGTAAATGAATTCTAAAGCATCTTGTATGTGCATCCTGCATTTCTTTTAGATGTGAAATACACAGGATGTGACAAGCTTGCAATGTGATGTTGGTGATTATCATTATCCTTTTAACAATAGCTGAGCTAACCACCCTGAGCATGACATCAAAGGAAAACTGTAACTGCTGCGTAAATACGGTAAATACAACCAAGTCTGCCTGTAGCAGCAAACATCCAGGTGAATTTCATGTCTCATGGATTCAACTTCTTATTTGTAAGAGGAAGAATGAGTTCTGACTTCTCTAAAAGTTGCATAGTCTTGCTTTAAAGTTCTGGTGTGTGAAGAGAGGCAGGTTTACTCATGTCGTAGAGCACAAATATAGAGCACTGCTCCATCCAAATGATTTCAATGTGATTTAAATATGTAAGAGAGACTGGATATACATGCAAAATAAGAAACAGTGTTTTAAACTTATGGACATACAAGTGTTCATCTGTCTAAGACTTATTTTTATTGAATAATGTCTCGCCTCTCCCTCTATTTGAAAATATGTTTAAATTCCACAACTTAAAATATGAAAACTAGAGTCAGACAAGACGTTGCAGTTTTGTCTTATTTAAATTTTACAAAGAAAAAAACAAAACAACCTATTTTTCTACAAAATTTATTTGTATGTTTGAAATGTGAATTCCAAAGTTTCCACTTGAGAGCATCACTGGCCTCTATTCAAAACTTGAATTGGACTCCAACCAGCACTTTTGAATGAGCAGTCTGTGGTATGTAAGCATGATGGTCAGTGTTGTCAGGTACTTGTAACCAGTGATCCTCAAATAACAATACCAGGTTTAAAACTAAAGAATACATTTTCTTCCACAATTTTCCAAAAAACAAACTTCTGACAGTGTCCAGATGTTCTTATCAGGCTTTTGAAGATACATTTCAGAGTTGTTTCCTGCAGTATAATTAGGTTTTAATTAACGTCCAGTGTATAACATTTAGGAGGACCTAATGGCAAAATTGGAATGCTATAGATATAACAACAATGTTTCAATTAATATCTAATCACCTGAAAATAAGAATTGTCGTGTCTTCCTAACTTTAGAGGAGCACCATGTTGCACAGCTGTGTTCCTACAGTAGCCCCGAAATCAAACACTGCTTCTAGAGTGTGGCTTTCACTCTTTTTCAGCTTACATGACAACCTATGGTGGTAATCGAGGGATATTCAGTTGGTTGAAATCTGCAGCCTCACCACTAGATGCCACTAAATACTACTTTAAGTCCACTGCAAGAATAAATTCACCGCAGGTTTACTGCACCTGATCAGATAATGAGAATGAGCTTTACATTCTGTGGCTTCCAATGCTCTGTGAGGAGAGTCTGGACTCTCTTTGTGTTTGATGATGCATGACAAATGAGCGTGTAAGTGTAAGTTGTGCTCTGTACATGGCATTGAGCTACTGTGCGAGTGTGCGAGTTGATGAATTTGAGGGGCTGTGTTAGTAAAAAATAATGTCAAATGTCAAAATAACAAATGTTGTCCTTAGATAACAGGAGCATTTTCTGGAGATATCAAGATATCAAAAAGGTAGTCTGGTATATTAAATCATCATTTAGTGTAGCAGTGTGAGAGGAACAGGACAATGTAGCAATTGCAGTGATTTAATATACTACTCTATCCTTTTGTTTTCTCAAGATCTCAAATGAATTATGTCGTTATCTTGAGATCTCGAGAAAATGCCGTTTTCTCGGCATAACATCATTTGTTCATTTGAGATCATGACATAAATAACTCGAGATCTCGAGAAAACAAATGAAATGAACTCGTTATCAAGAGAAAAGGGAGTAAATAAATGTATGGACGCATGGATGTTTAGGGCATCCGTAACATGATGGTTAATATCGTGAAGTTTTGAGCTAGAATGAACATAGACTATGTAGACTGTTCACTGATATGACTATGCAAAGGTACTCAGAAGGCTGCTTTCTTAAACAAAAAACTTTAAGTGAAATTTACTTTAACATGTTAAATCATTTACCATACAAATTGTCTAGTTATTATTCTAGTTGTTATTCTAGTTGACATCACAGAGAGCTGTCGACTAGAATGACTAGTTGTGCCGTGCTGCTTACCACAGCATTGTAAATCACAGTCCCACTGCTGGATACACTGCGCAGTAACACCAATGTATTACCACAAGCATTTCTTGTTTCATATCGGCACTTACGGGATAACATATCTGCTGGTACCAATATGTCTGTGATTGTATGTGCAGACACTAGTGTGCGTCAGGTTAATTTTGAAGTGAGATATCTTCACGAAAGTGACATAGTTTCACAGATCATTAATATGGAGCGTTGTTATCCTCACATGTGCATTCAGTGTGTGATCTTCCACGCCTAAACTGAAGCTTCACTTCCCAAAGCTCTGTCCTGCCTCGTCTCATAAGTTCAAAAGTTGCTTGGTCTCACTACTTGTTCATAATGGCTTTGAGTCGTCTTACGGAGAAATGAACACTGAAGACAAAACAGAGAAACACAAAGGCAGAGTTAAGAGACGACATAACCTACATTCATAAATGATAAATGATTATCATTATTTACAGATTATTCTCATGACAATCCACTGAATGCTGTATTCAAAGCCACACTGCCATTGTTAAATGCACTGCAACACAGCCGGTTAATAACTGCTTTGTTCATTGGTTCGTTTGTCGTTTCATCACATACTAGAGGATGGTACTGATTCTGAATCTGTTAACAGTACTGGTTGGCTGTAGTCAAGTGTTGGCTGTGTGTTATTGTTAGCATTAGGTTGTGTGTGGAGTTCTGTCATTTTGTAGTTTCCATAGAAAAGGGCAAAGCAGGTTTCTACTGATGGCAGCACCTTAGAATTATAATGTGACCGCCCTACCTTTACGGATAAATTTGAATCTTAACCAGTGTTCTGTGAGTCTGGTGCTGGCCCTATAAGCATTAATTATCTAAGAAGTGATAACCTGCTGCCACCAAGCTGTGAGTGGAAATATTTAGCAGGCTACTGTTGATCTGAATGATATCAAGTTAGGATCAGCAAAAGCAGCTGTTTTTTGGTGTTTGTTTACACGATGATTATCACTTTTCTATTATTATTTTATGGTTATGGATTTTTTTTTATTTTTATTCAGCTTTCACATTTTTGATCCAAATGTTTTGTGCGCACTACGCAGGTGAGGAGAGACACCCGTTGCCTGTATGAAGCCGCATACACACAAACAGTCTTCATTTCTCACTGTTTATATTTAACACCCTACTAATGTGATGTGTGCACGTGGTTTAACACTCACTGCCACAGTTAATCATCAAGGGACACAATCCAGTTTGACCTGATTTAAATGTCAGGCAGCATCTCGGGACAAAAGATTCAAGTGACACATTATCTAGCAGTTTGGGACAATATGCAAATTAAAACCGCAACTAAGCATTCTTTTTATTATCCAAGAATCGGTTGATTATTGTGACGAGCACAGTGTTTGTCAGCAGGGACAGTGAGGGGACAGAGTCTGATGTTTTTTGTTGACCTGGAAGTGATTTTATTCCAGTAATTACTTAATATTGTAGAGCTGTGAGGCCGTCCAAGCTGCTACGGCTTCAAACACAGGACAGACAGAGGCCGGTGTGAAGCTTCCTGTCCTGTTTGTCTTCATGCTCGGCTCAGTTTTCGTCCAGTTCTCCATGCGACTTCAAACCCCACAGAGAGCATCTTAGAAGTGTTTCTGCCCATCGGACTTTGTTAACTTGCTCAGATTTGTTTCCCTTTGGGCTGTTTTATTTTGAAAATTGACCAGTTTTTCTATGCCGTTTCTGTGTCTGACTTCCTGCTAGCATGAGCTGATCTGTGCAGATTGGCCCTGGCTGCTTGCAGCATTTGGCAAATATAGCGGAGGGACTGGTGGGATTTGAAACACTGACTAGAAGGGCCAGCAGACACGGCGCACACAGGACACGTGTCATCCATGCCTGTGGGAATTTAGCCTTGCTTTGAACAACTACTTACTCTTAAACAAGATTCTGACCCGTCTTCCAATGTCTCCAAATTCATTTATTGTGTGTGGACACTAAAGGGACGTCACAGGAAATAACAGCAAAATCCAAACATGCAGCAAAACGTTGTTTTCCATTGACATGGCATTACGTGATTTCTGGGTGTTTTTAAAGTCTTAACATCTTAAACATTTACTTCTCACTGCCATTTAGTTTTGTCAAGTGCAGCTTTAGGTTTATTTTTCATTTTTTGTCATTAAGGACAGACAGTGATTTTTCCTTCTATTTTATGTTGTTGCTGCTCAGAGATTTCGTTTTGTGCACTGACAGAGATTTAGGGCTCTGGTTTAATCTTTCATGGCACATGACTTTGATAAGCTCCTAGCACGTTTGTGCATTTGTGTGTGTCTAGATAATTTGGAGAAAGTCTGTGCGCTAGTGTAAAGGACGGAGTAGCAGTAACAAAGTTATCATTTTTGGAGGCAGTGCTTGTAAGTTGCTGGAGCTGTCTACCTGTGTGCATGGCATGTCTGTATGAGACAGATATGTAACTTTGTGTGTGTGTGTGTGTGTGTGTGTGTGTGTGTGTGTGTGTGTGTGTGTGTGTGTGTGTGTGTGTGTGTGTGTGTTTGTGTGTGTGTGTGTGTGTGTGTGTTTGTGTGTTATACTGAAGGGCTGTAGGCCTGTTTGCTTGCAAAAGGCAATCTCAAATCATCCGAAATCATTTTAAAGGCCGGTGTGATTAAAGGTCACTTTGGAACTGAATATGCAAAAGTGCAGCCAGACACTTATACTGTGATATTTATAGTATCCATTCCTAACAACAAAGCACACATTATTTAAAGGTTGATCTTCAAATTATTTACAGCACAGAACCTTCAAATATACATCTGTTGGTTCATTTTACATTTGATGTCATACGTGAAGTGTTTACAGGTGGTGCAAAAGAACTGTGTGAATGATCTCAGCTGCAATAACTGATTGATTTTGGTGGATCAGAAAACCAAAAGAAAAACGTTCCGAAATACACTAAAATGCTCAAGTAAGCTGCAGAGTCGGGTGATAATTTTCGCTCTGTGCGTTTCGCAACACGAAAGGAAAAGAGAGACTCACTTCTACATTGAACAAAGTTCTTTGATCCACGTGGCTTTAAAAATATTGATAAGTGCAGCTTGAAATGCACATGTCACTTTTGAATATTTTGGCATTTTGATACAAAATGGTCCCAAACCTAAAAAGCTTTAAAACTTAAAAAAAGCTTGAACTTAATGCTATCATCCAATCAGGTTTTGTTGAAGGCATAGAAACACCACATTTTTTTTGATCAGGAGGGAGCGGTATTATGCATTATCATTTTGAGTCTGAACAGCTCAAAAAATTCATGGCACCATCGTGTCATTTTTTAAAAATATCAAAAGACAATCCTTACGACAATTGTTGCCTTTTTTTGGTCGAGATTTTCCTTTAAGTTTGAGGAGTACAGCACTTGTGTTAGGTAGGTGTTAGGTAACACTGGATGATATGTCGAAGAAGTGGGTTGGTTGATTTGGCCAGATAAATTCTACTGATTTGTCTCAAAGAAAAAAATTAATAAATAAAGAGTTTGTGTTCATTTCTCAGATAATCCATCCTCAGTGAGTGAGCAGTTCTGCTTCAGGAAATGTCTCACAGGTCAAACTGGACGGAAAGCTGAAATGATTGTTATTTTTGTTTCAAAAACTTCTGATTGAAGGGAAGCACAATGTGAGGAGGTCACTATGCAAAGACACACAACATGTATGAAAGTGAGTGCATCCATGCTTTACAGCCTTTCAGTTGACGGTAAATGATGGCACTCATGCTGTTGTGTTTGAGTATCTCAAAATAAAAATAATGCTTGACTTAAACTGATTGTTGTCTGTCTGCTGTTTTGGGGGGCTGAGGAAGACTGGATGTAATGATGGACAGGACCAAACATATCTTTGTTTTTATTATTATTATTACCAGCAGTTTGCTATTTATTTTAAATCATTTTATTGTATAGAATTGTTGAGTTGCACCTTTTTTAACAAATTGTTAAAGTTCAAACTGTACATGTCTTTCCACTTTGAATTCACAAGTGGCTCCTCTCTGTGGCTGCTGTAGGAACTACACTCAGCAGATCTCTGATGAATGACAAACCCTCACAGCAGCTTCAGTGTCGGTTTACATTGGACCTTTAATCGTAACCACCATATTTGTTCAGAGATGCTCTTTGGTATCAGATGTGAAAAGATCTTTCCACTTGTGAAACTGAATCTGCACTCCAAGACAGGGCCAACTGAATGTAGAGCTGTAGCAAGGAATGATTTCAGAAAGGAAAAAACTCACAGGTCCCCAAAAGAAGTCTGAAAAGTGTTTTTAGTTTTCACATTTACTTATTCAACTGATTATGTGTTCCAATATTTCAAATCCCCTAACACAACCCACGAACCCAAGTTTTGAAAACAGTCAAAGATGAATGTAAATCAGCCATAACAGTCGGCCATGTAACTTTTGTAACATTTCAGAATGTTAATTCCTCCTAAGGTTGAGATTGGTTGTGATTTAAACACCTGAATCTCTCCTAAATATGTACTGTGAACGTTTTTGGCTTAAGCAGTCCAGATTAGTGATGTGTCAGTCGCAAACAAGCCGGTTCAAAGAGCCGGCTCTTTTAAGTGCCTATCATGTGTGCTGTCCTTTTTTTCTTTCTTTTTCTTTTTTTTTACTATTCTGTTTAGGAAAAGTGACAGGAGACAAGAGGAGGGAGACCAGTCAGGAGTGTGGTGCAAAGATGAGTGACAACAGAAGAAGACATGGTATTTGGATGCATTTTAACAGTTGTGAAAACATGAAGGCACAATGCAGAATTTGCAAAGTCAAGCTCTCATGTGGAGCAGGGTCCACAAACAACCTACACAGACACATGAGAACTGTGCTTCCAGCAGTTCAGTTGGAAGAAAACAGGCAGGCTAGCATGCCTGCTTCTGCCAGTGCCACTACTCCACCTGTTGCTGCTGCTGTTGCTGCTGCTGCTACCCCTCGTGCATCAGGTACACGACAACCAACAACACAGAGCTCTATAAGCCAATTTACGTCAAAGGCAATAACCCCAGCAAGAGAGAACAGAATGGATTTGGATTTGGAATTGATAAAATGATAGTAAGTGATTTCCAACCCTTCTTGTTTCTATCACTTTGTGTAGCAGAGGGTTCTTCAAGCAAGTTAGTGCAGTCAGTGGGTGGTTTCAGAGAGTTACAAGGGATTTTACATTGTAAATGCAATTGGCTACAACAATTTATTGACATTGAAGTGATATATGTGTTCAATTAAACTAATTTGTCTTTAATCCTGCAAAGTCAAACAATGTACAAACAACCATAATAAAGCTAATAAATAATAAATGACATAAGATGTATATGGTATTGTATTTAAATGACCATCAAATAAATCAAATACTGAAAATAATGTATATTCCAAAAATGAAAAAAAAAAGTATACCTATTTTGTTTCTTTTTTGTTGTCTTACAGATTAGTAAATTAGTAAATCAGCCTCTGTTGGCATTGTTGCACAATTCATACAAATCTACCTGCACCAGGACAGAAATTCAATAGGTCACAACATTGCAGATGTAGTTTATTTGAATGTTTTGTAACTACCAGCCTGCCTGCTCCATTACAAGCTGGCACGACATTGGCCAATGTTCAAACTTTAACAAAAAAATAAAAAAATAAATAAATATATATTACATTCCAGAAATGGAAGGAGAGTGAGGTGCTTGATCCTTGGGGACATTTCATTAAGATACCAAGGATGTGTGCGAACTTGATGTAGACAGGAGCCAGACAATTCAAGGCTTGAAAAACTCTGCAGAGGAAAGGAAAGATCTTGGCTAGCTGTAATTTAGAAAAGCAGTTCTGCACCTTTCTAGTCACCTGAGGATAAGTTTTTTACCACTAAAATTATAAATCTATACTGTAGGAAGCCTAAATGCCCTCAGTGTTTACAATTGTATAGTTCAGGAACTTTGAAAGTAACCACATTACTGTAAACTCTACTCTACTCTCTACTCTACTCTAAATTTACTCTATTACTCTGTACTATTACTCTAAAAACTGATATAGAAGTTGTGATCAGTAAAAAAGGAGATTTGAACATGCATGGTGTTAAGAATTTTTATTTAAAATCAGATAATACATTAAATGGAGTCAGATGGCAATCTGATTGAATTGTTGTTGAAATCATTCAATGATGTGCTTTCTCTTTTGTTAAGTACTGACTGATTCAGGACATCATCATGGAGTGGTTGAAGTAGAAGGTAACCCTTTGGTTGGGTGCTCCTGTAATGAAAGAGACATATTTAGAATAGATTTTCAAACAAAAACTAAGAACTTAGTGTTTGCAGATAATACATTTTCGCTTATCAGTTATGACTCTAACGTTTGACTCACACACACTTCCATGAATCCAGACAAGTGCTGTATGATCCGCACCTCATCACTCTCCACTTGCCGTCTCCTCCTCATCCTCCAGGCGATCAGCATAGAAACCACCAACATGGCTGCTGCCACTGAACCTACCACAGCTGTGACCACGGTGGGATTATTAGCAGCATGTGGAGCACCTTCATCAGTGGCCTTCATCAGATCAGCATCAGCGTGGACGACAGAGCGGGGAAGAGGCTGAGATACCAGCAGATGAGATATATCTGAGGACAAGTAGACAACAGTCATGACGCTTCAGAAACAGAATGATCTTCAAGGATAGTTGTGTGTGATCTCCTGGTCTTGTTAAGTGTCTGAAGTCCACACCTTCCAGACTGAAGAGGAAGAAGGCATCATCTCCTTTGATGAACTTTCGGCTCTTCAGCCTACTATGGGTGATGAAGACACTTGTTCCGGTACCTGGGCCTCGATAGTAATAGCTACCATCAGATGCAGTCACTTTAGAGCCCACCTTCCTGGGATTGTCCCAGTAGTACTGAGTGCCTGGAAGAAACAGAACTGTCATTCTCTGTTGGGTGGAATGACAACTCACTGGAATCCATTCACTGTATAAAAAACAGAAGGAGTGGATAATCAAGCTAAATTATCCACCTATCTCTTACCGTCAGAGGACTTCTTGCCAGGGTCAGTGGTGACCATTCGGTGCATGTTCATTTGCTGTCTGATGTCAGATTGTTGATCCATCAGAGCCATAGTTGCCTGCTGCCATGGACACGGCCACTTGAGATTGTGGTCATTGGGGCCTGAGGTCAGGTGGAAGTAAGTGGCCATGTACCCTGGACGGTCACTTCTACCATTTAGGTATACTCCTACCTACAATCACAGAGTGGTATGAAGTAACCATTATGTATTCGCTACTTTTTTAAAAACATGAACTAACTTTAGATAACTCAGGAAATTGTTGCAGCAGAAACCTGTGCATACATTGTGGGATAATTAAGTTAACTGATGACTCACTAAGTCCTCTCTTATCAATCCAAATTTGTGAATCCTAGTATCCTAGTATCATAAACCTACTCTGCCTCAGCTCTGCCCTTGTTTCTTACCCCAACTCTAACAATTTTCACTCCTTATGACAGAACGTAACCAACTAAACCAAAAAAGACAATGAGTATTGTCCAACCAGAGGCAGAGTATGGTGGGTTACGGCATTGCCATAGTAGAGCATGCAAAATTGCCCCCAGGACTAAACAACCATAATTAAACTTTTAGATGTGGACTTTAAGATGTTTTAATATAAGCTGCTAACATACTGTATCAATTAAAAGCAACAGTAATTGTGTTACTCCCGAGACCAAGGAGGCACAGTATGTCTAATCTAAATCTTATTCATGTGTAGTGCATGTTTAAAAGCTATTTTAGAATACTCAGCTTAAAAAGTCAGATGCATATGGGGATTTCCACAAACTCAAGGAGGCGATATTAGCTCAATTCACTAGCTACCTCTGATAAAATACAGCAATAATTATTCCAGCTATTAAAATTAACAGTTGTCCACTAGAAATTTTGTCTATTGAGAGAATAAAATATTCAAAAGGCCTTTACCTGGAAGGAGTAACCTGCTGGTGACAGAAAGCGAGGGCTATACAGTTTATTTCCTGGTGGTGTGGTGGCCATCAGGCGGGTAATGTTGCGGATGTGCCAGATGTGTTGTGGGCACTTTGTGGATGATAGGTTAATGTCATCGAGAGAGAAACCTCCCTTTGATGGACTCTTTCCCCTCACACCTTCAAACACCACACGGACCTTCTGTGCCTCACTGACCAGATTGATGTTATGCAGTTCCCAGTTCCAGTCCATGACACCTCCTGTAAAGAGAACAGATAAGTATACATATTAATCACTTTTCTGCAGACAACCATGGCCTCAGACTTGGAGGTGCTGACTGTCATCTCAGCTTTTCACACAAAGCTGCAAATCGCCCCAGTGCATGTTGAAAGTCACAGCCGATGAGGTCCACAGAACCACATCATCTGCAAAAAGCAGAGATGCAGTCCTGAGGTTCCCAAACCAGACAGCCTCCTCACGCAACCAAATAAAACTCATGAATTTGTTTAACCTTGTGCCGAGAATGCAGACACAACTCTCACTTTGGTTGTACACGGATCGGATGCCTTTTCCAATCAGTTTTTGGGGTCTGCCAGAGATATGGAAGAGGCTTCCCCCAAGTTTTCAGGTTCTACCTCCTTCATAGAGGACATCTTGGTTGGGTTCAAGAGCCTCTCAGAGTGTTCTTTCCACTGCCCAACAATATCCCCAGTCCGGGTCAGCAGTTCTTCACTGCTCTCTGAGTCTAAAAATGGCAAAGGCAAAATGGTTTGCTGCTACCAAGTACCTGTCTGCTGCCAGACCCCTGGGCCAACCAAGCCCGAAAGGCCTCCTTCTTCAGCTTGATGGCCTCCTTCACCACTGGTGTTCGCCAGCAGGTGCTTAGACTGCCAGAAGGTTGACCTTCTGACCACAACCCCTGAGCAATCTGGACAAAGTCCTGTTGCTCTTTGGGTTCTGTTTCAAATCAAATCAAATCAAATCAAATCAATTTTACTTATATAGCCCAAAGTCACAAAGTACTTTTGCCTCGGAGGGCTTTACAATCTGTACAGGGAGTGACACCCTCTGTCCTTAGACCCTCGGTTCAAGTGACACAAAAAACCTTTAACAGGGAAAAAATTTGGAAGAAACCTCAGGAAGAGCCACAGAGGAGGGATTCCTCTCCCAGGACGGACTGACGTGCAATGGATGTCACGTGTACAGGACAAATCAACACAAACATATTGTACAATTCATGGGGGTCTTAGTGAATCGCATTTCATCTGATCCCTCCACTGGGACCAATTTGGCTTGGGAGACCCTACCAGGGGCTAATGCTCCGGACAACACAGCTCCCAGAATCAGAGAGATATGCACCCCACACCACCATATTAAGGTAGTGATTCTTTTGGAGAGATTTGTTAAAAAAAGGAAAACCTTGTGAAAACATGTGCAGTCTAGGTGTTCACATAGGGACTAATTATAAAATATAATATTTCATTTATTACCTGAAATACTCTTGATGAGTTTCAACACACCACCAGGGCTGTGTTTGTTATACTCTCGCACCCAGATATTGAGAACATCGTCAGCTGCCCCGGTGTTATAGAGGAAGAACTGCAGACACTGGGCTCCAGGTTTGGGGTAAAGCCAGCGACTCTCCAGGAATGCACGGTCACCAGGTTCAGCAGAAGCTGTGCTGAAGTGCATGAAGTAACCTTTTCCTGAGGTCACAAGGAGATAACAATGGGTAATATCAGCCCTCAGAAGTTTGTTATATTACATAGTAATACTAAACAAATGAAATGTTGTTCTACATGATAATCTGTTGGCAAAACACACAATCACTGCCATTTTTAAGGCAACATGTCAATCTCCAAGATCTTCCTCAGACAAATGTCAAGAGACAACATGCATGGTGTTTCTATCTGCTGTAGCTTCTGTGATTGCCATCTTGTGGGCCTTATTTTTTTCCTGCTGCTTCCTGACCATCAGGTGTTAGTGATCTGAGTTGATTGCTGCCTCTGCACGTAATGCCTGTTTTCTCTTGACATTGGCCCCAGGAAGATCTTGTAGATCGAAACTTAAAAAAGAAATTAAAACTATTTATTTGGAGTCCATTAGTGTGCAGACCTTTATTCTTTGTGCCCTGCAGCTTTTTTTACAACCAATGAAAGACATTGTATCTTTTAAATTGTATCTAATAAGTCACTAATAAATTGATATTTATCTTGGAACCTCAAACTATTTATATGGGCACCACTGGGAGAGTGCAGACCTCTGCCAAGGAAGGCCAAAAATCCAATCTTCTATGGTATGCAAATCTGCAACCACAGTTGTATTATGATTGACCTTGAAACATAGAGTGAAATATAATTTGATTTGAATTATGATTTTTTTTTTCTTGGCCCATGCTGCATCTTTCCAACAAGTTTCATGAAAATCCGGCCAGTAGTTTTTCCTTCATCCTGCTGACAGATAGACAAACAAACAGCACTGAAAACTGCCAGCCTGTACTTTGTACAGATTATGTTATAAATCAGTTGTGTGTTTAAACAGACACTGAAAGCAGAGGCCAAGTATCTACTGTATGAGGCCTGATAAGGGAGAATGATGATGTGACTAGCTTTTCTTTGTCACTGCTGACTGAAACAAACACACAGAGATGTGTTCATTCATTTCTTTTGTCTAAGTCTGCACTGTTAACACTATTTAGAAATGACTCAAAGTTTAGCACCATAACATGCATTTGTAATGACTGACATTCACCTTTGCATTGTCCCATGTTGGAGAAGTCAGTGTGAGGCCCTCCTCCCACAGAACTACGCTGATCCCACTTTCTGTTTCCACCAGGACCCTGAATCATCCCACAAATGTTCTCCTGCTCAAAGTTACAGCTATCCACAAAGGTAGAAGACTTGGCTGTGGAGAGAAAAAAAGAGTTTCATCAAGAGCACAGCAGACTTGAATGACCAAGACTTTTATCTTATTGGAAGGCTACTAACATGTATTTTGTTATATGTAGAAAGATTCAATATAAAATATATAATTAATATTCTGTTTTGTGAGAAATTGGCAAGAGGGAGGTTGGGATGGTTGTTCTTACAAGGCATCACAAATAATAGAAGCCAGACTATTAGAGTTGTCTGAATTAAAGTCTCAGTAATAAAAGTATATACAGCTTTTATTTCACTGCATAGAGCACATTAAATGGAAGATGTTGATATGATTCAGCACCCTTGGTATGCAGGTAGAAAGAAAAAAGTGCCACCTGGCTGAAGACTGGCAGCCTAACAAGTTATCCAGGCTGGATAAATAAATGACTCAAGCATGTGTGGCATGTGTGGTATCTGGGGATGACAGCCTGAGGTTTATTACTGTTGATTATTACTTAAAGTTTATTGCCCAAGAGATTACAAAAAAAGCTCTGCACTTAGTCAGTTGGTGGTCTTGTGAATTGTATGAGGTTCCAAGGATGAATATGAAATTATATTATTTATTAGATACATTTAAAGAGGATTTGTGTCATTGGTTGTTGTAAAATTCTGCACAAGGGAGAATGGTCTACACATGTTGTCTCTTGACATTTGATTGAAATGTTTGCCTTTAAAAAGATAAAAAACTATTTATTTTGGAGTCAGTAAATGTATCTAACCTTATCCTTACTCCATGAGCTAAAGGTCTATCCACAGCTGTGTTGGCTAATAACATTTGACCCAATAGCAGCACTAAAACCTTGTGTGTGATTTATTCCTGTCCAGTAATCATGCAGAACTAATTTAACTTTCACTTGTTTAGTATTACTATGTAATATAACAAACTTCTGAGGGCTGATATTACCCATTTGTTATCTCCTTGTGACCTCAGGAAAAGGTTACTTCATGCACTTCAGCACAGCTTCTGTGAACCTGGTGACCGTGCATTCCTGGAGAGTCGCTGGCTTTTACCCCAAACCTGGAGCCCAGTGTCTGCGTTCTTCCTCTTATAACAGGGGCAGCTGACGATGTTCTCAATATCTGGGTGCGAGAGTATAACAAGCACAGCCCAGGTGGTGTTCGAAACTCATCAAGAGTATTTCAGGTAATAAATGAAAATAATATTTTATCATTAAACCTAACGTATACAACTGGGAAATGTCTGACTTTGGTGAAGATTTAGAATGTGCAAGTGTGAAATCAAATCAGAAACCAGTGATTTACCCAGACAATCTAAAAACTGGTTACATTTATAAATAATAATACAATAAAATATAATAATGATATATATATATATATATATATACTTATATATATATTATTTATATTATTTATTTTTTTTTCTTTATGAAGGAGGTGTCATGGACTCCTGGGAACGCATACACATCATCTGGTCAGTGGTGCATGGAAGGTCCGTGTGGTGTTTGAGGGTGTGGAGGGAAAGAGTCCATCAAAGGGAGGTTTCTCTCTCGAGGACATTAACCTATCATCCACAAAGTGCCCACGACACATCTGGCACATCCGCAACATTACCCCCCTGCTGGCACCACACCACCAGGAAATAAACTGTATAGCCTCGCTTCTGTCACCAGCAGGTTACTCCTTCCAGGTAAAGAAGAATAAGTAGAATATATATAGTCCTATGTGTATGACGTTGATGATGATGTTATGAAGCGTAACTGTGAAATATTCCATTAAGCTTTTTACGCCAGACATGGTTAGTTGATATCCAGAGCTATCACAAATTGGTTCGTATAGTTACTTACCATGTGATTATTTGACAAGGTTGGTTGTTTTGGTATATAAGGAGGAGTAGTATTCATGAGGATTTGGACTAACACAGGTCTGCATAGCTTCTCCACTGTACATTTTTTGGTAAATATCTATATTTGGCTTCTTTTTTTGCTAATAAAGTCGCAAGTACGGTGAATGTTACTTCATACCACTGTGATTGGTAGTAGGAGGATAACCTAAAGGGTAGAATGACCGACAGGGTAACATGGCCCCTTGACTTTCCCACCTGACCTGCAGGCCCCAGATGACCCAATCTCAAGTGGCCGTGGTCCATAGCAGCAGGCAACTATGGCTCTGATGGATCAACATCTGACATCATGACAGCAAATGAACATGCACCAATGGTCACCACTGACCTTGCATGAAGTCCGCTGACGGTAAGAATGGGGATAATGTTACTTGATTATCCAATCCGTCATGTTTTTTATACATGAATGGATTCCAGTGAGTTGTCCAATTCCTCACCCAACAGAGATTACAGTTCTGTGTTCTTCCAGGCACTCAG
>NW_020855955.1:87742-91137 GCF_000972845.2 Larimichthys crocea
GCAACCACTGTTGTATTACAAAGGACCTTGCAACATAATCAAAGTGAAATATGTTTTTTTTTTTCTTTTTCCCATTTGGTGAAAACAAAACCTCCTTGGTAGAGGTAATAATATTCCATGTTTTTATTGCCAGCCTGTACTTTGTACAGATTATGTTATAAATCAGTTTAGTGTTTAAACAGACACTGAAAGCAGAGGCCAAGTATCTACTGTATGAGGCCTGATAAGGGAGAATGATGATGTGACTAGCTTTTCTTTGTCACTGCTGACTGAAACAAACACACAGAGATGTGTTCATTCATTTCTTTTGTCTAAGTCTGCACTGTTAACACTATTTAGAAATGACTCAAAGTTTAGCACCATAACATGCATTTGTAATGACTGACATTCACCTTTGCATTGTCCCATGTTGGAGAAGTCAGTGTGAGGCCCTCCTCCCACAGAACTACGCTGATCCCACTTTCTGTTTCCACCAGGACCCTGAATCATCCCACAAATGTTCTCCTGCTCAAAGTTACAGCTATCCACAAAGGTAGAAGACTTGGCTGTGGAGAGAAAAAAAGAGTTTCATCAAGAGTACAGCAGACTTGAATGACCAAGACTTTTATCTTATTGGAAGGCTACTAATTTATTTATTTATTTATTACTTATTTTACCTGGAATATGTGCTTTTGATCAATTATTGATTATGATAAAATCAGAACTTAATAATCAGACTTGACTGATGCTGCATTTACCAGGTCAATGAAGTATAACTCGCTTTTTTACAGTATTTTTTCATTCCCTTGAGTCGAATAAAAAATACATTTTATGTCTTTCTTAGTGCAAAAAAATGCAACAACAACACAATACAAGAGAGTAAGAATCTGAGGGCAATTCGGACCAACAACAGTACTAAAGGAAAGTCAAGATTACTTTCCAGGGACGAACTCAATATGCTTTATCCAAATTAGAAAAAGCTTCAACCTTATTTCATGTTCTGATTAAATCTGATAAAACAGTATTAGCCTTGAGAATATTCTGTTTGTGAGGCTGAAGTGGTATATTTAAAAGTGTGACAATATTCGTGACAGATGCCGCGAGCAGGCTGCGTCAATTTGCCCCAGAGCAGCTCAAGCTGTCGGAAGCCAGACACAGAAACAGCTTGTTTTATTTTGATCATTGACAGGATTCTCTATGCTAAGTTGAATTTTGGTCAGGTCAGGTTTAATCCAACCAGTAAGAAGCTGTTGTTTTGCCCAGTAAAGCTAACAAGTATATCTGTAAGAAATACATCAATATTTATTATGCACCTTGACAAGTTTCTTTATCAGATCAAGCATGATAGAGATGTTAAAAAAATCATTTTGACAATAATATTAAGAAGAGAAATATATCCAGCATATCAAACATATCCAGCTTTCAGAGTGACAGGTTGAGATGACTCATTGCAGTTGTAGAGACGGTTGACCTGAGGTTTATTACTGTTGATTATTACTTAAAGTTTATTGCCCAAGATTATCAATCTATACTGATATTATCTTACTACAGGAAACTCTGTCCCATAATAATTTAGCAGTTACATAAAAGGTCAAAGATTGTTCTTATGAAGTGATTTAGTTTACTGATTGAAACTCAAAGGACCTTCCAGTGTAGGATTATTTAGCCACTTTACTATGGAGCATGTATAGTACATTAAGTCTACTGTTTTCCAAAATATGTCACTGTGTATTCCCCTCTTCATTCAATATCCGATCCTGATTATATCATGATATACATGCCTTCTCTATGCAGGTTGAAATCTCATTACATTGTACACTATTACCTTCATGTTTCTTCATTGTTTGCTTCATTCACACTTACACTTGCTTACTTACTTACAATGTAGTTTTACTAATTTGTGCAATATTTTGAGAACAAATATATTCTGCATTGCTGAAATACACATAATGCATAATCAGTATGCACTGATATCTGCCTTTTTTTGGAAACCACTTCATCAATGAAGTGCCTGGATCTCGGCACCAGAGTATAAACTGTGACATATTCTGAGAGTTGTCAATAACCTTTGGAAGTTAAAAGCAGATAGCTAAGTTAAGACTGTTAGCTAAGAGTAATGAAAGCTAATGAAATAAATATACTAAGTTACTAAGCTGTGATATAGTTGCAATATGCTGTACATAGAATTTGTTGTCGCAGACTCTCTTGTGGAATGTGCAAAACTTGTGGAATGAAGGTAATCTTTCTCATGTATTGTTTGATTGATGATATGACTCACTGCAGTTGTAGAGAAGGTTGAGTTTGGTTAGGTCACTGGCACTGAACCCAATCCTCTGACCAATCACATCCATAAAGTGGGGGATCTTGGTGACGATGGTGGGCTCAGAACCGATGCTGAAGGACGTTTTGCTGTAGTGCATTACAGAGCCGTAGTCATAGGGAACACCTAGAGCACTCGAGTCATCATGTTTTTTGAAGTTGCTAGTTTTATCTGAGGAAGATGGATGGAACAACAGAATTGCAACCTCAGTTATGTGTAAAAATGTAACCATAAGGAGAAAAGGTGTTGAGCTCTAATTCAAGGTGATCCATGTTAATGTTACTTTTTCTGATGTGATCCTGCATGATGGTGACATAATCATCACGGTCAGCTCTGGACTGCTCATGCCAGAAGCCTAAAGCATGCAGGAACTCATGCTCAACGGTTCCTAGACTATCACATTTTTTACCAATGGACAGCTGCTGCTTCCCCACATGCCGGTTACCTACACGGGAAAAACATCTGTAGAGAAAAGAGATGCCCTTAATGTAATAGATTTTATGACCAGGAGAGGTCAGAATTCAGAGAATGACAATGTGGTCACCAGACAACTCTAAGTCCAATATTAACTCGTCTTTTAGCCCTGTTTTGGTCTCCATCAACTCCTGAGAAAACCTTTCCATGATGAAAGTGCTGAGACCAAAACAGTAAAGTTACGATTTGTAAAACTATATTATGGAACTGAAAGATGCTGAAGGGTTCTGCAGAACTGATGACGAATGCTCATTCAGCTCACCCACTTCCTTTGTACACAGAGATGTAGTTCTTCTCTCCTTTCCATGGTGTGAAGTCAAGGCAGGTCTTCAGTCTGTACTGGTCAAATGCCTTCAGGATCACTCCCTTTGCATTCATTTCTATATGTTACAAAATGTAAGACAAAAACATTAAAAAGTGTACTAATTTGGTGCGTAGCCAAAATAACATGTTTGAGTACATGTCCTGTATAGGAAACTCACAGGAACAGATAAATGGTAAATGGACTGTACTTATATAGCGCCTTTCTAGTCTTCTGACCACTCAAAGTGCTTTACAGTACATATAATAAATAAATAAATAAATAAATAAATAAATAAATAAATAAATAAATAAATATTTT